>NC_089178.1:1712316-1961040 GCF_947507565.1 Oscarella lobularis | reverse complement strand
CTTTTGTAGTTGTACATTGTCGTTAGTTGAGTCAGCGGCAGCCTTATCACATTTTCCCTGGGATTGAAGGTGTCTCTGCTGCTTTCCCCCGTCCCCGTCCCCGTCCCCGTCCACTCCCTCTTCCTCTTCCTCGTCCGCGTCCCGCGGTAACTGGTAAAGGTTTGGCATCAGAAGACGGCTGCGACTTCGTCTCAACGCCAGTTAATGCTGCTTTCTCGTCAACCGACTCTTTAACGTCAGTCATCTGTTTCACAGAAATCTGCGGCAATGGCTTCCATGCATCTGGAAGACTCAATCGACCAACTGGCTGCTTGGAAGAAGACTGGTTTGATCGACTGTGATCAAACGGCTCGCTTCCTCTACGACCTTGGACTCCTCGCTTTCCCTTTCCAACGACTTGCCATTGGTCGCCGTCGCCTACCTCGCCGCCGTCCTTCGATTGATGACGACTCTTGGGAGGAGCGGACAATTTACCCGCTTCCAAATTGTTAATCGTTCGAGCGACGGCAGTCGTGAGCAAGTGAGACTCGCCCAGAGCCTCGGCACGAATCTCCAAAGCTCTCTTAAAACAGATAAGGGCTTTCTCCTTCGACTCCTCGTCCTGCCCAAACAATTTCCCCATGTGAAACAGCGTGGTTGCAACGAGGAGATGCCCTTTTCCCAAGTGCTGCTCGCGAATTTCCAACGCTCTTTCATACATCCCCATCGCTTCGCGATTCCTCGTCGCATCTCGTTGGTAGAAGTTTCGTCGGACGATGAGCCCGGCCAATTGGTTGAGAGTGTCGGCAACGTGCGGATGCCTCTGCCCGTACCAGCGCTCTCTCGTCTCGAGAGCGCGACGCAGGTGCTGTTCCGCTTGCCCATTCAGCTTTCTATTCAGCAGCAGGATTCCCATGTTGTAGTCGTTCGTCGCAATTCCCGGCGTCGAACCGGCCTTCTTCATGCAATCTCGCGCATCGTCGAGATACTGCTGCGCGTCGTCAAGTCTCGACGTGCCTAGAGCGCGAGCGCACAACTGACCGAGTTCGTTCAAAATGCTTCCCTGCAGTTCGTGCTCTCGTTTCGTCCGATCGACGACTTTGCTGATCGTCTCCAACGCCAAACGATACCACTTTTCTGCCTCGTTCGTCTCCAGTTTGTACAAGTAGCGATGAGCGATACTCGCTTGGATTTCCGTCAAAAGAACGTCGTTTTGCTTGCTACTGCCGCACGACTCCGAGTCATGCAGAGCGGCTTGAAGTACAACGAGCGCATCGTCGAATTTGTGTCGTTCGGCGAGAAATTGTCCGACGGCTTGCCCGGTTTTCGCCAATCTTTCGTACCCGTCACTATCAGGCGGCGGCAGTTGCTGCAGACGAGATCGCTGCGTCTCGAGCATCCGCTTATACGTGTCGCTCACGTCGTGACCGGCCCGATTCAAGAGCTGCCAGTAGTGAAGAAAATCGAGTTTCCTATGATTGACGCCGAGATCGACGGAAAGCGCGAGAAACGTCGCCGGTTCGGCGACGACTTGAAGCAGCGCGTCCATGTCGTCGATTGCGCACAATTGCCACGGCAACTCCTCGACGCGTCGAGGCGAGTCGTGCGGCATTTCGGAGAAATAATCGACGAGATACTTGTGATAGGATCTGAGAGACCAATTCTCGTCGTCGTTTACAACCGCGTCGCGCAAGTGACGATGAAAGAAGTTGAGCATGCCGCCCGGTCGCACGAATAGGGCGTCGGTGACGGCGGAGCGGAGAAGAGCGAAGTGAGCCGACGTTACTTCGCGCTTCTCCCTATAACCGACGTGGCGTTTCAGAATGACGAGCAATTCGGGCTCGGTGAGACCTTGTCGCGAGGCGGCGACCAATCGAAGAGCATCGACGACCCACGAAGACGACGACGACGACGCGTTCGAATCGAGAGACCATCCGTAGTCCTGACACCAGCGTCGAATGATGCGCAACCAGAGATCCTGCGTGCTCGTCGATTCGAGGAAGTAATCCAGGTGACGGTCAATGTCGCGATACTGACCGAAAAGGCGCATTTCATTTGCCAACGCGGCGAGAAAAATCGGCTTGTCGCTCAGCGGGCAATTGGCGATTTTTTCGTACTGCTCCACGGCGAGGTTTTTTCTGTGCATCGACAGGTGACGCTCGATGATCATCTGCTTCGCTTCGACTGTCTGCAAGGGCGGAATCTCAACGACGAGCGCGCCGCCGGAACGCCGTTTCAGATCGTCAAGTAGGGAATGATCAAGCGAGACGGTGACGACGAATGTGCATTGACTGGGAATGGGCTCGGGCAGCCACGCCAATTCAGACGACTTGACGCCGCTCGTCATCTCCTCGACGCCGTCAACGACGACGACAACGGGTCCGAGGCGAAGAGCGCGAACGAACGCCTGATACGCGCTATTTAAATCGCTCGCGCTCGACTCGCCGCCGTACTGCGACGACGATCCGGTGAAAAAACGTTGAATTTCCGCCGTGCAATATCGCATGAATCGCACGACGTCCGAGCTTCCGGCGCTCCCGCCGACGTAGTGAGCGACCGTCGCGACGTTCGGCAGATCGACGTTGCGAATCCAATTCGCCGCGACGGACGTCTTTCCGCTGCCCCGTTCGCCGACGAGAACGATGAGCTGGCGCCGTCCGTCGGCAACGGTCGTCTCGTCGTTGTCGTCGTCATCGTCGTTGTCGCCAGCGAAACAAACGTCACGAACCCGTTCTGACAAGACGTTGTGAATTCGCTCGATTTCTTTCGTTTGAACGAAAGCGCGTCGACGCGTCTCGGCGAACGACTCGTGCAAGGCCCACTCGCGAAATAGTTCCAATTGGTATTGATCGTTGGCGACATAGACGTCGCCGTCAACGTTGTTACCGTCATCAAGCAGGCTCGGATATTCGACGTCGATGACGTCGAGCCAGTCGTCCAACACTAATCGGCCCAATTCTTCGGTTGTTTCAAAATATTTGACGTTCATATTCATTTCGATGATTTTCATTTTCAGAGCAGCCATTTGCCGTGCAGCAAACTCGCTGTCGGCGCCGAATATTCGCCGTTGCCGCTCGCGTTCGTCGTCGTCAATGATCGCCGTCAATTGCCGTTCAATTGCATCCGGGTGTCGAAAATAAAAGAAGGCGTGACCGCCGCTTTCCGTGACGTCGACGGCCTGCAGCACTTCGAGCTCGGTGATGCTCTTGAACCGATTTTCGTCGCGAGCGACCCAAGCGAAGCCGTGCGTCGCTGCCGTGCGCACGTTACGTTCGTACCATTCGACGGACGGGTGATCGGTGGGCGTGTCGGGGGCGAGATGGGAGCCGTAGTGCTCGCCGAGGAGACAGATGAAATAAGGCGACGATTTCCTTATGTAGTCGAGACAAAGACGAAGCACGTGACCGTTCGACGACTGCGATTCGCTGATGCCCCAGCGCAGGTCGACCGGCGCGAAATAAGTGCCGCGCTCGTGGCACGCTTGATCGAGACGAGGAAATATGCGCTTGACGAGATAGTCGCGTTCTTCTTCGAAATCGAGAAATGTCGAACTGACGAAAGGCTGGATTGGCTCGCGAATGCTGAACTGTCTTTGAGCAGTGCTCACGCTTCGCTGCAACATTGGACGACCTAGCATCGCGTTGCTAAGCTGTTCCGGTGGCTCTGCGCGTTTAGCTGTGTGAGTCTGCGCGTGACAGTGTTTTCCTAGTCACGTGCTATCGATCGAAATGGCGTTGTCGTCGCGAAATGCCAACGCCGTCGCACATTTTCAAGAGATGTTCGGCGCGTCTCTCGGCTCCGATACAGTGAAGCAGGTTCTTCAGCGAAACTACTACGACAGTGAGTCGAACGAAAGGCGTTTCCTCGTCACGTGAAGATCGCGACTCATTCCTTAGCCGATCGTTCGTTGCAAGAACTGCTCGCTCTCGCGGACGAACAGCAGCAGCGTTTGAAAGCGCGGGAAGAATCGAAACGACGCGAAGAGGCAGAAGCGAAACGAGGTGTGGCGACGGCGGCAGCGCTGCGTCACTCTGGCGAGAGAGAACAATTCGACCGGCAGGGGTGGAGACAGACGCCCCAGCTCTTTTCGCAGCCTTGGTCGGCATCGTCATCGTCGTCGCACTTCGTACGTTCCATGTTCTGGTGTCTGGGTCCTGGTTTGGCCTAGTTCGTTCGTTGGAGGATAGCTCAACGTTTTTGGGGTAGAGTCTCTTTTTTTGTACCATTTCCCAGCAGAGGCGCTATGGTTCCTTTCATTGATTCTATCATGATTGCAGCAATCTGCAAGTGCTGTTGGTGGAGATCAAAGTCGGAAATGGGGTCATTATCAGCAGCAGCAGCAGCAGCAGCAGCAGCAGCAGCAGCAGCAGCAGCAGCAGCAGCAGCACCAGCAGCAGCACCAACACCGGGATTATGTTAGTCGACCTTTTGGTAGCCATCGGGGCGACGGCGGCGAAAAGGTTCTTTTTATACTGAGAGGTCTTCCTGGCAGTGGAAAATCAACGTTGGCCAGGTTCAGTAGGGACGAAAGAAGGGAACTGAGTTGAGTTTGACTAGGGGGTTATTCCCTAGGGAGCTGAGAGGAGCAACGGGAGTCGTTTGTTCAACAGACGACTTTTTCATTTCGAATGGGAGATACGAGTTTGATGTAACAAGACTTGGCGATGCGCATGAATGGAATAAAAACAAAGGCATGTTAGCTTTTATCTCTCTATTTGCCATGGCGAGTTCTCTCTCTTGGTCTTTATACAGCTCGTCAGGCAATGAGTCGAGGCGAAAGTCCTGTTGTGATAGATAATACAAATTGTCAACGATGGGAAATGAAACCTTACGTTTCAACGGTGAGACTTACGAGAAGAGTTTAAGTACAGAGATACCATTTTATGCGTTACAGGCAAAAAGATACGGTTACAAAGTCGAACTAGTGGAGCCTACTACTTCATGGAAATTTGACGTCAGAGAATTGGCAAGGTAAGAGGAGCAGAAAAATGACGTATTCTCTCTACGTTTTTAAATTAAATTTTTCGTTAACTATACATAATCGTTCAAAAGTTTGAAGCTTTTCTAAAGATTATTCAGGTGGAAGAGACGCGTTTTTTGGACTTGAACGGTAGAACAACGAGTAAAAAACGCGTCTCTTAGCTCTTAGCTGCCGGACTGAAGGGGGCCTTAGTAGATTGTGATCCCCAACTATTAGCGTTTTCCAAGGCACTTTTATCATGACATGATAATTCATAGGACCCTTAAACGGTACTGTATGACCGAGTAACTTCTTGTAGGCGTAATACACATGGAGTGTCAGCAGACAAGATAGAAAATATGTTAGAGCGTTATGAACACGATGTCACTGTTGACTCGATTCTAAATCAACTCGGTCAAATCACTTTGACGCGCAGTCGTCAGCCGTTTCCAACTTTTGAAAGTGACAGACGAAGGGGAGAAGGCGGAAGTTACTGGAGGTCACCATTAGGACGCGGTTCGGGATCAATGGCAGGTCAGAGAATGTCGTCGTCAGTGCGAGAACACGATCGTTGGGTGAGTGATAGAAGATTACCCAGCAGAGAACAGAGTGCAAGCAGGAGAGAGAATAACGGGAGTCCGATGTCGTTTGTAAAGGAGGAAGTGTCTTCAGAAAAGAAGTCGAGTGCACCCGGTTTGTCGAAAGAAATCACCGGTGGCGGAGAGAGGACTCGTGCCGATGAACCTTGGAGAGGGGTGGACATTGAATCCCGGTTGTATCATGACAGTTCTTCTTCGTCTGCTCGAAGCGAACACGTCAAATCCTTTCCGACTCCAGTGGAAACTGTTAACAAAAAGGATGATAGTGGTCAGCAAGACGATCGACAAAAGCTAATGATAGTGGGATCTGCCTCCTCTTCGTCTGTCGCAGAACCGTGCAACGCTCTGCTTGCTTCTCTTTCGGAATCGTTCAAAGGAAAGGAATCGCAAGCGGGAACGGCCGTGAGCAGTGACGAGTTCTTTCGCATGCTCGTAGAGAACGTGAATCAGAGTAGTGAACGTCAGGCGGTCGCTCGTTCGAGATCGCCAACGGCACCAAAAGCCGAAGAAGAAGAAGAGGAGGAGGAGGACGACGACGACGACGACGACGTTTCTAGTAACGATCATAAAGAGTTTAATCGGCTTATTGAAGCTGCACTCACTTCGCCGCAGACCGTTCAGGAGGACGAAAGTCCTGAGAGGCGCGACGATGAGAAATTAGCGAAAGTCGATGAGACGACGGCTCAGACTACGGAGGATCAGCGTAAGGATGCAACTTTTGTTCACGCGAACGTTGCGCCATCTCTCGAGTTCCTGCAATCGTGCTTTCCTCAACTGAGGAGGGAAGTTCTATTGAAATCTCTTCAGGATAATCAGTACAACGTAGAGGATGCGACTGAAGTGCTACTTGCTATACAGCGAACGAGTGGCGACGACGAAGAGGACGACGAATTGAGCAACGACGATGAGGAACCGATGGTGCCGGGCGGGGTCGGCGGCGGCCAAGGATCGCCCGAGCTTCACGAAGTTGTCACAGACGAATTGGATGCCGCCATTGCTTATTCGTTGGAAATGGAAGAGACGCCGTCTGCTGAGGAGAAGAACCGCGATGCCAGCAGAGAAAAGAAGGATGCTGAACTGGCACGAAAGTTGCAAGCACAGTTTGACGAAGAAATGTCGATCGGTGAAGCTCCACAGCCGACTACACCCCCGGCACGGGACGACCTTTCGAAAACGCCCGTAAAAGTACCTGAAGCGGTGAAAGCATCGAAAAAGTCTCCGCAACAAACGGAGGGGATTCAATTGTTGATGGATCAACGTTTTGTTGCTCAGTTAGAAAAGGCATTTGGACCTGTTCCCTTTGGAGGTGAGATATAGAGTACGGGTGTGGGGGCAGTAGCTATCTTTCTTGGGCAGAGTTGCAGCCCGATGATTACGCTGTTGATCTTAATCCGAAATTTGCTCACAAATTGTATCGAAAATGGATAGCTGGTCTTGAGGTTTGCGAATTTGCTCCGTATTGCAATGCTTTTACTCCGCGCGAATTCCAGGAAAAATACGAACCGACGGAGCTGAAACACCGACGAATGCTTCAGAAAGACGAAGAGCTTGCCAGACGTCTTCAAGAGGAAGAGGACCGATCTCATGTGGAGAGGCAACGCAAGAGAGAAGGAAAACAACGTCGTCAGTTTGGCGGCGAACAAAAGGTAGAGTCCTTGAAGAAAATTATGCACGAGCAGATGACCACTGGCAAAACAGAACAGCCGAAAGTAAATTAGGAACTTAATTAATTGGAAGATTTTTGGTGCATGTTGTTGTATGTGTAGATGGAGAGCAGGAGCGCCTTTAGGTTGGATAAAGAAATGGAGTTGGCTACACGGTTGAAGCGACAGCAACTCTATTTGATGTTTCCTTCGATACCGCCTTCTAACATTGACCAGATATTCTGCGCAAACGAGTAAGAAACTCGTCGGATTGCTCAAACGCTAGCACTTAGGCTGTTTTTAGCTTCGCTTTACAGCAGACTATAGACAGCATAAAAAACTCAGGCATAGAGCCTCAACAAATCAGTGACTACCCCGTTGCTAAGGCGCCTCGATTGGCCGGTGTAAGTCGCTAAAAGAAATTGCGTACGGAAGTCGTTTCGAAAGGAGCTGCATCTTTCTTAATTAGAGAATGGCGCACAGAGACGGGCAACGTTTTGACGACGAAGACGCTGAAGTCGACGCAGCCGGCGTCCAGGGTCGCTTTCAAGTTGTCGATGACGAGCCAGGATATGAAGACTATCGAGCTGAAGCCGAAACGTACGCAAGGCAGAGAGAGGAGAGCTACAAAAAGGCGGCTAAAGCGTTTAGTCAAAAACAAGGAGAATTGGCTCAGTGGTACTCTCAACAGGTGAACCCCAGCTCCTACTACTAATTGATTGATTGATTGATTGATCGATTGATTGTTGCAGGGCAAGTTGTACACGAAGAAAATGGAGGAAGCGAATAGGCGAGCGTCGTTGCTGATACTTAAAAGAACGTAGGAACGCTGCCGTATTCTTCCTGCTGTAGACAGATGTTTACCTAATACACTGCGCGTATTGTGTAGCAATGAGAACAGAGGATCGGAGACCCTCGACCTTCACGGCTTGCACGTAAAAGAAGCGATCGAAGCACTAGAAGATGCTATCGCAAGGCTGCGTATGAGCAACAAACGTAGCTGAACGTTTTTGTGTCTTTGCAAGTTTCTTGATATTGTCCGTGTTATAGGCGGGACCAAGTCGTCGCGACGACGTCGTCATTTGATTGTTGTAACGGGCAGGGGAGTGCACAGCGAAGGGGGAAGAGCAAAAATTAAACCAGCCGTTGAAAACTATCTACGTCAGCACCGATTCAAGTAAGTTTGGCAAACAAATACTTCGAGGTGTACGTACACTCAAGTTTGCTCTCTGGGCAGGTACACGGTTAGCGTAGGACACATTGAAGTGTCTTTGTAGTAAATTTTAATGAGAGCCTCAACAAGTAGGTGTTTCTAAAGCGGTTATTAATGCAAATACAAATATCCGAGCATTCCGCGACTGAATGACTCCGATCCTGGCTCGTCGTTCGGTTTGCGAATGCGTAGTGGTGTCGAGGACTTCGCTAACAGTCAGCTAAAGGCTAGAGATTGTCGGCAAACGTTTGCTTAGCTTCATTCAAGGGCCGGCAGCCATCTTGCTTGAATTTTGCTGACCTATCATCCTCACGTACGTCACTACGAGCTAGGCACGCATTCGTTCGTTTTTTCGCGTCCGAGTAGCGATTGAACGGTTCTAGAATGGCATAGAATTGTACTTCGTGACCTATTCCGCGCTTTGCTTGTCGTAGGACGCGTTTCGTAGCGTAAGCGTATCCTCCCTCCCTTGCGTCATCCAATGATGCAATACGATTATGTCATTTTCTGTTAGCTCCTCCTCCGTTCGCTGTTTTTCGCGTATAGAAACCGAATCGCGACGAAATTTTGCTCGAAACGATTGAAGAACTTCATTTGCGACCGATTTGCACGGATTCCCGATTCCAAACGACGCGCATTTTCGTGCTGTAAAGCTGCGGTCCAAATCAGGCCCCGCCTCTCCGAGTATAAATACCCAGCTCGTACATCTACAATCAGAGTTCTCAGAGCTAGGATAGAAGGGAGCAGGTAACTCTCCCCAAGGTGTGACCATTAACAGCCCGGTGGCTGGTCAATTTCCTCACTTGACAAGGGCATGGATTGCCTTCCTAGCAATGACGAGAGCAAGGCATTCTGATATCGGATAAACCTCCATAGCACCGTCTTCTGTGTGGTTTGATATCGGGTGTCGAGTTTTTTTACTTTGTAAAAAGTTCTCCAAAGTCAAAAGAACGCGTTTTTTGCCTTCTGGCGGTCAAACAACGCATTTTTGAGGTTTTAGCAGCCACGTGGAGAAAGGGGGCCTCACTTATATAGATAGTCTTCTATACATCTGCTCACGTAGTACGACTTTGCTTTTGTCTTTAGTATATTTTCTTTCAAATGTTCGCTTGTCCTACAGCGCTTCTCTGGCTGTTAGCGAAGCCCTTCGAGGCTTGACTACACTAGGCATTCACGAACAGAACGACCATCGAGAATGGCTCATAATCGACTCAAACGCACAAAAAATCTACGACCCACGTCGTTTTGCTCCCTTCCCCGCCCACCACTAGATCCGGCTTGTAACGTGCTGTAAGAAGAAGCGAAGACTCGTTTACCTTTACAGCAGAGGGTCACAGACGTCGATCCTTGTAGATCGACAGTGGATGGAGTCTCTACGTCACTTACGACTGCTTCTCTGGAAGGATTTCACTCTGAAGAGACGTCGTCCGGTTAGTGTAGTGCTATCTCAGCCGTCTAGTCGTTAGAAAGAGGCGATAAAATACCGATGTCGATCAGAAAAACCGAAAGTCGATGTTAGGCCTTGCTGTTTGTACGTGTAGCCGTGTAGCCATAGTCTATGGTGTAACCACCACCGCAATGAGACGTTCCAACATTTTAGATCGTTCTGATAATTGAGCTGCTATGGCCTGCCATGCTGATGATACCCCTAATCACTTTCCGTCACAATTATCTTCCGGAGGTGCACAATGCCAGTAGGTGGAAATCTGCTGCAAATATATTTCTAGACTTTCCTTTGCAGTTTGGTTTGGCGCTCGCGCTCTTCCGTCTGCCGGGCTCATTCCTTTTATGCAGGGCATTATGTGCGATCCAAATGCTCAGCTGAGAGACTCGCACCGTTCTCCGGATGCGCGGGCTTTTAGCGAATTCAATCCTCGTCTTAGTGACTTTGTGCAAAACGTGACTCGCCTCGTCGAAAATCCGGAAGTCACCTGGGAAAATGTTGCCAGGCTGGCGAACGATATTGAGAAGGTATCAGCTGACGAGCAGGCAATGGGACTCGCTTATGAGAAATACAAGAGGACGGGCGACGTTGACCAGTTTGAAAAAGACTTGGGATTGCCTCGATACAACGGTAAAAACGCGCGAAACGTTTTTCACGAGAGGTGGCCAAAATGCCAGTTTTAGAAAACAATGGTTATACCCTCCAAGATCTGCTTTTGAATCGAAGTGAATTTGAGAGATTTTTAATTCACAGATTGAATTTTAGCGAGCAGCAATCACGTGCATTAATGCACTCCTCGTTTCATTTTGAGAGTCTGCAGAAACAGTTCGTTGTGGTTGGATTGGAACTTCAGCACTGTCTCTCACTAAGCGACCTTGCATCGATCGGTTCATGTTATAATAGCGTCAAAAACTCACTTCTGGGTGACTTTCTAACGACTTCTGCTAAAAACCTGGGGAGTCTTCTTTTCCTTCAAAATGATCCAAGTGCCAGCCAGCAGCTGAAATTATTGAAAGCATTTTTCTCGTATGACACTGTTATACGTGACATCGCGTGTTCTAATGGATCAGATTTTCAAAATTTGTTTACAATTTCCCCGGCCAATTTGGAGGTCTTCAAAAAAATTGTTGGCCTACCTTGAAGGATTATGTTATTTTAGGCTGGTGTTCAGAGTCGTTTATGTCATATGTCGGATCAGCAAGCAAGTGCCTTGTCAGACGAATTTCAGAGCCAGCTTACTATCGGCCAAGTTAATGATGTAAGCAATATTGGGTCTCTCAAAAATTGTGGCTGATTCCTTTTTCTTCAGATTGCTACAAAGATAGGGAACTCTTCTTCTCTGTATGTTCGCTTTATCAATGACTACACGAAGCTTATGAATGATGTATGCTTGCGAGAAGCTATAGCAATTCTACTAGTCTATTTTTTGTTCTCTAGTATCAGCCCTTTTCCGAATTCGGTGACTACGTGGCTAAAGTGTCCAAAACGAACCCCAACTTAGTCGAGTTGCAACCGTTGCGAAGCCTTTTTCGCACTCCAGGGGACGTCAGCGATACATCGAGTCTGAGTCCGGACGATTTTCTACGAACGGCAAAAGGAAAACAAGCTGGTCTCGACGTGTTATGCAACGTTCTTTGTGGCGCAAGCAGTGCTCGCTGCAGAAAGGCTGCTGGAAAAGGCAAAGCACCTCTTAAGGGTATCGTTATAGCCTGCATCAGTCACTGACTTTTATTAATGCGTTGTCTTCCCAGCTGCATCGGAAAGCAAAGCAAGAACCGAGCCTTCGGTCTTTGATCGTCTTCTCCAAGGATTTAAGATTCTCTACGCACCCAACACGACGATGGCTCGTAAGATAATAGAAGAGGTAAGAGGGTGCGTCAGAAAGAGCTACTCTATTCTGATATGCCCGCAAGTCATTGATTGACGGCGCAATCTCTTTCCTAAGAGTTCCATTTTTTTATAGGCTAACAGATCAATGAATAGCATTGAAAGTCTCAAGCAAGTTTCTCTTCAATTCCTGAACGAGTCAGCAAAGCTCAACGCCACCCTCCAGCAGATTGTCAATGAATCTTCAGCTTACAATTCAACAATTTCTTTTTTGTCTTCGGGCTGCCAGCTTTCAACCATCTTGTCTGATAAGAATACAACTGCCACTTTTCTTGCATCTGGCGGATCTGCGGCAGAAGGGCTCCAAGCATTGTTGACTGACGTTCCGCTAATACGTCAGCAGATCGGCTTAGCAAATTCTAACCAGACAAATGCATTCCCCTCTTTGCTGTGTCAGCTTTTTCAAGACAGATTTGGAAATGCGACCTTCTTTGAGGCACTAGGGACCATGGCGGATTACCTAACGGAAGCTTTGAACTCGGTGAACGTAGATCTTTGGATGGGTTTTGAAGATGAAGCGAGTTTGATAGAATATGCAGGTGATGCGACGAAGAACAAGTCCACGGTTTGGGCAGGCATCGTATTCACTAACCTTGGGAGCGAAAATGATACTACTCTTCCTAAGCACGTCGAATACAAGATCAAAATGAATAAGACGATGGTGTATCCAACCTATGCGCTGAAGGACAAGTGAGTCATCTCAGCCGTGAACGTTCTTTGCTATTTACTCTTCCTAACGTCAGGTTCTGGATACCGGGGCCGCGTCGCCACGACTACGATCTCCAGTACGTCGTTTTTGGCTTTGTGTACATTCAGGACATGATAGATCGAGGGATTACGAATGTTCACCTGAATTCGAGCGCAGTCGAACCGGGAGCGTACATTCAGCAGTTTCCCTATCCCTGTTATATTGATGATAGGTAAGTGAGAACTTATTATTATAACCTCTTCATGCAGTTGAATCTATATGCACACAGGTACGCTCGAGCCATCTCGACAACCCTGCCCCTTTTCATGGCTCTGGCGTGGGTCTTTTCCGTTGCTATGATAACCAGAGGCATTGTGTACGAAAAGGAGAAACGACTACGCGTGGTACGAGGCCAGCAGCAGCGCATTGTCAATACTAAATGACGCCTTTAGATTATGAAAGTGATGGGCCTCAACAGTGTCTCGCTTTGGGCATCCTGGTTTCTAATCAGTCTTGCTCTCCTAACTGTTGTATCATTGACTTTATCTCTACTAATGAAGGTGCGTCAATGCAGTTTGGACCTGATCAGTGTGATGAAGCTTCTTTAGTACGGCTTGATACTGATGAACAGCAACGTTCTGCTGGTGTTTCTCTTCTTCATCAACTACGCTTTAGCAACTATATCTTTGTGGTAAAGAAATTCTCTTCGCCAAATCAAACGATTATTTACGATAATGCGATTTTTTGTATAGCTGTTTGATTAGCACCCTATTCAACTACGCTAATTTGGCTGCCTGCAGCGCTGGAATCATTTATTTGTTCAGCTATCTGCCTTCAATAATTTACTCTCATTATGAGCTAGAGCTCACTTTTTCCGAGAAAGGCTTGCTGGTAATCAATGTACCTTAATTAATTAATTAATTGAACGTGCCTCTCATCTGAAAATTGGTTGCCTTAGTGTCTTCTTTCTTCTACGGCCTTTAGTGCAGCGGCATCTCACGTAGCGAGATTTGAAGAGCTCGGCACGGGCATTCAGTGGAACAACATGGGCAAGTCTTTGGTATATACAGTACATTAGGTTTTGCATTCTTAGATTGTCCGGCTTTTTCTGTTAGATAAACGGGGATTCGTTCAGCTTTCTCTCTGCGAACATGTTTCTTCTTATTGATGCAGCGGTGTACCTTCTGATGACTGCTTACATTGACAACGTTTTTCCTGGTAAGATATCTACATTACCGCTAAAGTTTTGAGGCTTTCCCGAAGTATAACCGACACGCGGCTCGCCTGGGCTTTTAACGGTGAAACGATGCGTTTTGGAGGCGCTGAAGCCTGAAGGGGGGGCCTCAGTAGATCGCGGTTACAATAAGTTCCCAAAACCTTAGCTTTTGCAATGCATTTATCATGATAGTGCAAAGGCACCGAAAACCTATGTATTTTGCCTTTGAGATCTCACCCAATGTGCTTAGGTCGATATGGGATTCCTCAACCCTGGTACTTTCCCTTTCTTCCGTCTTACTGGACTGGCAAAGGAAGGACGAGGGACAAAGCCGGGCAGTATACTAGACTAAAAGAGGACGCTGAAAATGATGAGGAGAAGGATCACGAAGAATCGGTGAGCTCCAGTCTTAAAATTGGCGTTGCCATTCAAGGCCTTGTGAAGGTACGATACGGTAGCAGCTGTAGCCTACGTTTAATTAACCTAAGAAAACCCTCTGTTCCGTAGCTCTACAGCGGAAAAAAGGTCGCTGTTTCTGATCTCACTGTCAATTTCTACGAAGGCCAGGTATCGTGCTTGCTTGGACAAAACGGCGCCGGCAAAACCACTACCCTGTTAGACATCAGCAAAATTGCAGCAAATTCATTAGTTATTTCTTGTTCAGGTCTGTGCTCACTGGACTCTTTCCTCCCTCGTCTGGAGCTGTCTTTGTGCACGGTCTCGACGTTCGAAAGCACGCTCGGGAAACGAAAAAAATTGTCGGTGTCTGTCCTCAACACAGCGTTTTATTCGAATCGTATGCTGATAGTCTCTCTTTGTTGTCTCTAATGTTGGTGACGATATTAATTGGCAGACTCACTGTTGCGGAACATCTGTGGTTCTTTGCTAAGATAAAAGGCGCAGAAAAAGCTGAAGTGACTGCAGAAATAGATAGGTATATAGAGAAATCGATTCTTCGAGTTTCCTTTTTGTCTCCTTTGTGCAGGTGGATTGACGATCTGGATCTGACGGAAAAGCGAAATGTCCGGGTGAGTCGACTTTCCGGAGGCATGCAACGCAAACTCTGCGTCGCAATGGCCTACGTCGCTCATTCCAAAGTCGTCATTCTCGACGAGCCGACGTCGGGAGTCGACGCCTACTCGCGACGTGGAATTTGGGACTTGATAGCGCAGAATCGTACAGGTAACGGAGACGTCGATTGACTTCGGATATCCGCGAAATATGCCTCTTAGGTCGGACGGTGATTCTCTCGACTCATTACATGAACGAAGCCGACGTTCTCGGCGACCGAATCGCTATCATGGCTTGCGGAAAATTGCGTTGCGTGGGATCGCCGCGCTATCTGAAGCGAAAATTCAGCGACGGCTTTCATTTGACGATCACGAAAAGACGACGAGAGGCAATGTCGTCGTTGGAGGACAGTGATAGTGCGAATTGCGTGGAGTTGATCACAGAGTTTGTGAAGTCTCACGTTTCCGACGCTCGTCTGATTGGCGACGTCGGGACGGAAGTGTCGTTTCTAATTCCGGCGCATTCGACGCGAAACGGTCTATTGTCTGGTCTTCTGGTTGACATGGAATCTCGAGGAAACGAGATTGGAATACTCAACTTTGGACTGTCGGCTTCGCCTTTGGAAGAGGTAATAATGCATAGTTTTCTGACTGAAAGGGTGCACTCTTGTTTGATGTACAGGTATTTCTGAAGGTGACCAAGCAGTCACCTGAAGATATGGGCGCCGATGCGACAACCGGCTATTCGTTCGTTGGCAGTACGTCTTTCTTGATGGCCCTAAGAACTGTAAGTGATCGATTATTTATATTCGTTAGAGCTTCGGCATCTTGTTCGACGTCGCCGTCAAGAAGATCACGTCCAACAAGACAAAGATCAGGACTCGGCGGCAGAATCGCAATGTGACGGCGACGTTATTGACGAAGAGACGCAAGGTTGACGAATCAATCATTTACGAACCTCGCACGACGATGCTTTCTGTTAGAATCACACAACGCTGACTCGTGTGGGACTCCCGGTCGCTGCACGATTTCTGGCCGAGCTCTCTACTGGCAGCAATTCAAATCCCTCTACGTCAAAAATGTGCTGCACACGAAGAGATTTTTCAAGGGGTTCTTGGCTCAGATCGTACTTCCCGTCGTCTTTGTTTCCGTCGCGCTTTTTCTTCGAATGCTCTCGTCCGATCCGGAAGAAGGCGCCCTCCTTCTAACGCCCACACTTTATCCTTCGCCGAATTATTTCCCCTTTGAAAACTATCAACCAGAAAAAGCTCGGTCAACGTCTCTGACGTCTACAGTAGCTCAACCGTGCGGACCTTTGCCTCACTATTCAGCACAGTATCTCAATGTTTGCCTGTCGGAGTCAACGAGTGACATTTGGAAATCCATGAGTGGAAATCGCAACGACGATGCGTCATGTTGGTGCGATGGAGGCCAGTCGTTTTGTCCGAGTGGAATTCAGCTGCCAATGCCAAGTCAGTTAAAGACCGTCGACGGCCTGATGACTTTGCAGAATATGAGCGGCAAAGTGACGTCGGAATACATCAAGGAGACGACTCGTTTCTACAGATACAAACGGTGCGTTCGTTTTTGTCTACTTGAGAATTGAGATTGGCAATTGCGTTCCATAGATACGGCGGTGTCACGTTTGGAAATGAAAATCCGAGCTACTTGTCGACCAATCAAACTTTGATGAAGTCGCTTGGATTGAGAGAAGCGGCGAAAGCTTGGTTCAACAACAAAGGATATCACACTATGCCAAGCTATTTGAACGCTCTTGATAACGTCATCTTAAGGTCGTATCTAAATTTCACCGAAAGTCCTTTGGAGTACGGTACTGAAGAAACATTTTTCTCTCGTTTCATTTGACAAGCGCACTTCTATAGGAATTTCGACTTACTCTGATCCATTTGAAAGCACGTCTACTCAGCTGATTGCTGACAAGCTGTGAGGCTTCAATCAGGTTTTTACTGCTAATCGCCTTTACTCTTTCTTTTAGTGCTTCTGGCATTGACGTCTTGATTGCTGTTTGCGTTATATTTGCTCTGGCTTTCGTTCCTCCCTCGTTCATTTTGATTCTTATCCAAGAAAGGGTCAGAGGTGCGAAGCACCTTCAGCTCGTATCCGGCGTTCATCCCGTCATTTATTGGCTATCTAACTACGCCTGGCATTTGGTAAGTAACTCTCAGCAAGCACTGAAAATCGTTTGCAATGAGACCGCTTTTAGTGCAACTACCTCGTGACCGTCCTCTGTATTTCTATCGTTTTCTTTGTCTTTCAAGAAGACGTCTACACAACAGCGGAGGACTTTTCTGCTGTCGTGGCATTGCTCCTGCTTTACGGGTACCATATTTAGCAGCTGATATATCTAAGGTCTCAATGTCGTTATCTAGATGGGCGATGATACCGTTGGTATATCCGGTTACGTTTCTATTTCGAGACGAAAGCACGGCCTATGTGATGACGTTTTCCATCACTCTTCTTATTGGCTTGTGCTCTACTCTTGCTACATACATTTATCAGCTGGCCGAGCAAATGGACGAAAAGGTGCGTGTTGGTGTACTGCCTATCTTACTTTGAGTTAGGGCTTTTGTTTTTTATATAGTATGTTCCGACCAGCAATTTGCTTCAAGCTTTGTTTCTCATTTTTCCCAATTATTGCCTCGGTCGAGGCCTAATGGATATTTCTTACCGATATTACATTAAGAAAGTCAACAGCCAGCTGGATGCATTTGGTATAGGCAATAGTTCTAGCTGCTTATATTTAATTAAGCGATGTTTGTTCAATGTAGGTCTTGGCCTCACAGTTTCCGATTTGCTGGCACTAAAGAAGCAAGCAATTGGGCGAAATTTACTTGCAATGGGTATCGAAGGATTTGCGTTTTTTGCCGCAGTTCTGCTTATTGAATACGGTTTCTTTGCGAGAAAGCCAAGGCAAGCGAAATTCCGAAAACTGATCTCCATGATATCTCACTTTGAAATGTAGCAAGGGGCAGTCGATGCGACCAAAGGAACAAACCATTAGACCACCTAAAGAAGACGACGACGTAGTGCGGGAAAGAAAAGACGTCATTGAAAGAAGAGCCTCCGATTCCGTCCTGATGCTAGATCAAATTTGGAAAGTATGCCGACTCGCGGCAAAATTTACGGGCTCACTATTTTACGTGCTAGACCTACCGTTCGCGTTTCCCCAAGAAAGTTTGTTCAGCAGTCAATGATCTGTGCGTAGCCGTTTCTCGCGGAGAGGTAAGACTCGTTTGCTTTTATGCCGTTTGCAAGTAAACTTTTCACTAGTGCTTTGGGCTTCTCGGAGTCAATGGCGCTGGAAAAACGACCACATTCAAAATTCTCACCGGCGATATATTGGCTTCGGGCGGTGACGCGTACGTGCTTGGGCACAGGTATTTAGCATCCGTCAGATTTTGTTTGCGAGAAAGTATGTTCTATCAGCGTGACAAATCAGTTGTCAGAATGTCGAAAGCACATTGGCTACTGTCCCCAGATGGACTCCGTCTACGATTTGCTCACTGGGAGAGAGCATTTGACCTTGTATGCGCATCTCAAAGGGATTGGCAGAAGTGAAATACCTCAAGTAACACTCCTGAACGATTATCTCTCGGACTCCTCAAGTATCATTTTTAGGCTGTCACTTGGTGTCTTCGCAAGCTTGCTTTAACTCGGCATGCTGACGTCAGCGCTGGAAAGTACAGCGGCGGCAACAAGAGAAAGCTATCGACTGCCCTTGCTCTAATCGGTCAACCTGACATTTTGTTGTTGGTGAGTAGAGGCCTGCCACGACGTTCTTTCACTTGTACGCGTGCGGGGGTCTTATAGGATGAACCGACGACCGGCATGGACCCGAAGTCAAGACGATTTCTGTGGTCCGTTATTCACAGCTTGGTCAATCAGGGCAAGTCGGTCGTTTTGACTTCGCACAGGTTAGCGTTTCAGCTGTCACGATCTTTGATTGATTCGGTCGCTTTTGCAGCATGGAAGAATGCGAGGCTTTGTGTTCTCGCATTGGCATTTTAGTCAATGGATCGTTGTGTTGTCTGGGCAGCCCACAGCACCTTAAAAACAAGTGAGAATCGACACTGCGTAGCTTTCTTCTCTCTATAGCGCCCGGGCGACCACATGTAGGTTTGGTGACGTGTACACGATAGTATTACGCTGTCGAACGAGCGAGTCTACTCCTGACCTGAGCTCAGTAAAGAAGCATATTGGGGAGACGTTTCCAGCTGCCGAGCTCAAGGTACTTCCTCGGCAAGTCGTAGCAGAATTCTAGTTGCTTTACAACAGGACGAACATCATTCTTTTCTGGAGTACCACGTACCAATTTGTGATACGTCGCTGGGATACATTTTTAGCGAGCTGGAAAAGAGTGCTGCCGATTTGAATATAGAGGACTACACGGTTTCTCAGACTACAATGGATCAAGTGAGTGTGTCGCCGCGCTCATCATTTGTTTTACGAAAGCCGAGAGTTTTTGTTTATGTAATTAAAATGCCTAGGTTTTCGTCAATTTTGCTAAGCTGCAAAGAGCGAGCGACGAAGCTGCGACGAGGGAGACATCGTTTCTGTCTCGCGTTCGTGTCAGTTTTAATGCACGTCGTCAAGTTGTGGCCTTCACTCGGTTATCAGAAGAAGAAGGAGAGGAAGATTGTCTATAAAGTGAGTAGTCACTTTTTATTTGACCGATAGCTTTCCTATCCCCTATCCCTCCCCTCATCTACGATATTGCTCGATCAAGCAACGCCAAGGTTGTGGTCTTCACCCGAATACCTACGTAGTGTATTACGAGCGTGCTACCGGTATGATAGTGTCAGTCATATAATTTATTGAAAAAAAGAATCTGTCTACCAAAAATAAATAATGCACGAGACGAACACAAATAATATTCTTAACCTTTACCCAGTGACCTACAGTATCGTGCACCCTCTCTAGCCTACACCTCTATCTATCTATCTATCTTTCTCGGTTTCAAAACGTTAGCGGAACAACCGGCGGCGGTTGATGCTGCAAACTGGGTCGAATCTTTTTCGCCTCTTCGTGTTCGCCGTCGCCGCCGCCGCCGCCGGCACCAGCGCCAGCGCCGGCGAGATGAAGCGTTTCCATGCCGAGCGTCAGAGAATTCTTCTTTCTCTTGATCGACAGTCGTCGCCGTCGTTCTCCGCCGACGCCGACGCTGCTTGAACTGCTCGCCTCGTCGCGAATTGTCTCCGTTTCCATCGATTCCATCCACTTTTCGGCTGCGAGACAAGCGCAGTCGATTGCCATCGGTTCTGACTGTTGCGTCGGCTCTCCTGAGCGCGGGGAACACTCGGGGCTCGGCGGCGGTGCCGACGGATGCGAGAAGTCGTCGTCGAAGTCAAATGCGAAGACTCCGGTCATCGTCGTCGAACAGGTGAGGAAGCGCGCGCGTTAGAAAAATGGAGCGCGTACGAGGGAAAAAGTGGGCCTCTTTGCCTTATCCCAACTGCCTCTTCGCTCAATGGATCGACGAGTGGCGAGAAGAGGCAAAGAAGAAAGGACTAAGCGCACGCTTCGCCTACGAAAAGGTCTCTTTTTCGTCGTACGAGCTGTGCAAGTGGACGAGGCGCCTTCTCTAGGCTCTAAAAGAACTCAAGAAGTATCCCCTGCCGCTACAAAGCGGGCAGGAAGCAAAGCATTTGATTGGATACGTCGGTGAGCGAAAGAGAAGTGCAAAGAACGAAATTATCTAATTAATTGTCCTCACCAGGCGATCGTCTTGCAAACATGTTGGACGCGTCGTTGGCCAAGCATCGCGCCTCGTCGTCGGGTCGCGAGGACGTGGAAACGCAAATTGACGTCAATCCGACGAAGAAACGCGGCAGAAAGAAAAAGAAGCCGACAGAGGACGACGAAGGAGAAGCGGGTCCGCCTCCGAAACAGAAGACAAAGTCGCAGGGACCAAAAAAGGTTATGTCATTTCTGAGAATAACGTAAGGGATTGAACTTTGTTTTTTATTTAGAAAAAAGAGTATCTTCCTCAGTATCGCACTGGACCGTATGCTCTACTTGTGACTTTATTTCGATGTAGCCAGGTAGGTAATTTGTTGCATAGACTTTTACGAGGTCATTCTCAGTATATTCATGCACAGGAAATTGATTATAAAGGTTATATGACTAAGGCTGAATTGCTCTGTAGCGCTCAACAGTATTGCGACTCGTCATTGACTATTGTAAGATTGTTTAGTCCTTGTCTCTTCAGACGCGCTTTATTGCAATTGGTTCATTTTCAGCCTAAACCGGATACAGATTATACTGCATGGTCGTCCATGGGTGGGCTGGTGAGACGAGCTCTGGTTGAGAAGTATAGCAATCCCGCCAAGTTGGTCGATAACGCGGAGTTTAGTTTAACTCAGAGAGAATTTTCAACTGCTAGGTATCGTTTGACGCTAACGGGCACGGAATTAGGAGAAAAGTTGAATCGATTCCAAGAGAACATGGAAGATAGTGACGAAGATGAAAATAGGACGACAGTGGTGGCTGCTCCTTCCAAAGCGTCTTTGCAGCAGAACAAGCTCGAATATAGTGATACAGATGAAGACGACTGCAAGGCTTTTCCGCTCGCCAAGCTGACACAAAGCAGAGACACGTTGAAAGATGCCGGTATACCGGCGAGAAGAGAAAAGGCGACTTCTTCTCTTTCTTCTTCACAGCCTTCTCGAGACGTCGTTGTCATCGATTCGAGCTCGTCGGATGAAAATACAGCTGTAGAAGTGCCTCCTGCAAGAAAGCCTCACACCAGTGCCTTCATCAGTATTGAAAGCAGTGATTCAGAAAGGCAACTGGACTTTATTTGATTGATATGCGGTTGCTCTATCTTTTTTTTATCCTAGTGAGACTGCTCCTTCTTCTGCTGCTAGCAGTCAACTTGAGTCTACTCCAGCGTTGTCTCTTGCTTTTTCTTCCTATTCTCTTCATCCAGGCACGTGTGCGGCGTAATGTAAGATAGTTAGGTCATCATATTGTTCTTCTAGGACAGTATGATATTGTTCTGTGCATTGATCACTGTGAGACTGGGTGAGAAGATTTGTTTTCTTTGTGAAACGGTGTTAATTATGCGTATGCATGTATAGGGCGGCTGAGAGGCGAATTCAAGTTATACAAGAACTAAGGAAGAACGGTACGAACATTAAATCGTTTGGTTCATCTTCGGTTAATTTGGTGACCGTTATTAGGCGTTCTTTGTGACATCAGGAAATTAAACGTAGGAGATTATCTCTGGATAGCAAAAGAGAGAAAGAACCCGATTCCCGGTACAGAACTGCGTATCTGTCAAAGAAAACAAGTGCAGTGTTGTTTTTCCTTGTTCAAGGCCAGCTGGCGCTTCCTGATGGACAAGAAGTCGTACTGGATTATATCGTGGAAAGAAAACGTGAGGATGATTTGTCAAAGAGCATAATTGATGGACGATTCAAAGGACAGAAGGTAGGAACGCTGTAGTGGATGTACAGTACCGTTCAAAAAGTTTTAGGCGTTTTAGAAAGACAATTTTAAAAATTGTTCCAAGACAATTTTAAAAATTGTTCCAAGACAATTCTAAATATTGTCCCAAGACAATTTTAAAAAGTACGGTTGTTTTAAAGGCTCGATTGCACGAGTGCGGATGCTCGCAAGTGATCTATCTAATTGAGCAGCGTCACTTTCGCAAGCCGTTATCTCTGCCTGAAGCGAGCGTAAAGCAGGCTATAGTGAACACGCAAGTAGGCCTTGTCATATCGTAAGAGCCGAAGAGGAGGAGTATTAGCTGTATTGAATTAGGTTAGAGATAAGTTCATGATCAGAAGAACATCTGGTTTTGCCGAGACAGTATCGTATCTCACTCTTATGACTCGAATGATAACGGATTTGTACAAGGTAGAAGAAGAAGATGCTTTGTCGTTTCTTCCTTCTTTGAAATGGCCGTTTCTGTCTAAGGGAAAAGTTCTGACGGTTTGCCCGAAGAACGAGCTCGTTTTTCACGCCGACAAGCCAAGGACTGCACTGATGTCATTTTTGGAATTCAATCAGGCTTCTAAGAAGTCGAAGGTACGACGTACTCACGCCAGCAAAAGAGATCGGGCTGCATGTAGTGTACTTTTCGTTCTCAGCCTTTGACAGTGCGAGAAATGTTTCTGAAGCAGCTGATTGCAATCCAAGGGGTATCACAGGACAAAGCACAAGCTGTGGTCGATTTCTTCTCGACTCCTGCTTTGTGAGTGAAACTCCTGATCTGTTCCCTTATATAGCCGTCGCGAATATATTTGCTGTCAGACTGTGGGAAGCGTACGAAATGCTTCCGTCCGACGACGAGAGAAGGAAAATGCTGGCCGAAATTGTTTGTGGAAACGAGAGGTGAGTTGTCAAAGCGAGACTTCGCACGCGCTATTTCGAAACTTTTGTTGTAGGAAACTTGGACCAAAATTGAGCGAGAAAATTTGTAAATACTATACTGGAACATCTGGTCCCTAGTTGGTGACGAGATTGCTAAATCAGTTTGCTACCGTAATAAGGCCTATAGTCTAAATCGTGTTATTCAGAAGTACAATGCTTGATTACTCTTCGAAATTTGGTAGACAATATGTTGATGGGGATGTCGCGGGGATGGCGGATATCACCTAACGCGCTAGGCAAGGTGAGAAGACAAAAGAGATGTTTCTGCGTCTCCTGTGCCTTCTGCTGGCTGCGTTTCTCATTTGCGACAGCGTCGACGAAACGACCGACACCCCGTCGGTTCTCCTCGTCCTCCTAGCGCGAAACAAGGCTCACGTTCTCCCCTATTTCCTCGGCTACGTCGAACGGCTTGACTATCCAAAGGAAAAGATCTCCGTGTGGTAAAAAGTCGTCGACTAGTTACCATCGCAGCTCCCTATACAGTGCATCCGATCTCCAGGGTCCGTGTCGATCACAGCATCGACAATAGCAGCGACGTCTTGCGCGACTGGGCCGCGCAAGCGTCGTCTCTGTACGAGAGCGTCGACTTCGACGCCAGCACGGGCAGCCCGTCGTACGACAATTCGTCGACGCAGGACTGGTCAGCCGCTCGCTACACGCATTTGATGAAACTCAAGCAGCTGGCGCTGGAAACGGCCCGGCGTAGGCGGATGGACTTCATATGGGTAAGACTTTAGAAAGGAGGTCGCGTGGATTCATTGGGGGAGGTAACTAAGAGTTTGAATAGTTTGTTGATGTTGACAACTTTCTCGTTAACCCAAGCACGTTGAAGCGACTTATAGCACAGGAGAAGTAAGCCGATTTCCACCTGACGGTCAAGTTGTGATTACTTTTGTTGTCAGACCGATAATTGCACCTATGTTGGACCCTCCTGTTCGAATCACCTATTCCAATTTCTGGTGTGGCGTCGATGAAAGGGTAAGGATCCGTCTTCGACCGTTTGAGGTTTTTTTTGGAATGATTTGTCTGTCTTAGGGTTACTATAGACGTACCGATGAGTATTTGCCGACGTTGCATCGAGAGCGCAAGGGCTGCTTCGAAGTGCCTATGGTTCATTCGACGTTTCTCATCGACCTTCGCGTATTGACGTCGAAGCTGCTTGCTTTCGATCCGCCTCATTACGAATACAACGGCGACACGGACGACTTGCTGGTTTTCGCGTTTTCCGCGCAAAGAGCTGAATCAAAGATGTTCGTATTGAATGACGACGTCTACGGAAGAATGCCACTTACGAGCTCTGAGTATGAGTCGTTAGAAGATGAGCAAGAGCAGATGGGAGCATACGTTCTGAATGAGCTCAGTAGGGAAGAAGAATTGGACGCTATGGGATTTTATTTCCACCTTTCTTCTTTAGCTACAGATGGTCCTATTGTGACTAGTCAATTTATCAAGACTTTTTTGCCACCACCTACTGACTTTGGATTAGATAAGGTGGCTAAAGTTGTTGTAGTTATTTTGTACTATTTTTGAGCTTCTTCAGATTTATGTAATCAATTTGGAACATCGTCCGGATCGACGATTGCGAATGGAAGCGGCGCTGGATCAGTTAAATATAAAGACTGCGCACTACGTGGACGCTGTATATGGAAAGTAAGCAAAGCAAGAAATTAGAGGTTTCATAGAGAAGTACATGTCACACTGCATGTATAATCTACCCGGTATCTTCTAAAAGGAAAGGTCATAGATTGTTTACCGCAACCAAGAGAGTCAATAATTTTCCATATATTTATTTTTATAAAGGACAATGACAGAGAACGATTTGAAAGAATACGGCATTTCAATGCTACCAGGATACGCAGATCCAATAAATCATCGGTACGCAAGGACAAAAAAATTTAGAAATTTGAAAGGATTTTCTGTAGATCTCTCACCTGGGGCGAAATTGGGTGCTTTTTAAGTCATTTCAATATTTGGGCAGAGGTCTTCGTCTTTTTTACGTGTAGCCAGGCAGCATGAAGTGATGGCTTCCTTTCAGGTTCTGTCCCTCGGCCTCAAGGAGGTGCTCGTTTTAGAGGACGACATCTATTTTGAGCCAAACTTCAGAGAGGCTGTTATTGATACGTTAAACGAGCTTGATCAACTAAACTTAGAGTGGGATCTCATGTAATGCTCATGGAAACTTATGACAACGTTTTTCTCTACTAACCTCTTCTTTAGCTACCTAGGTCGGAAAAAGCTTTTCCACGATAAAGAGGACAGAGTGGAGGGTAGCAAGCATTTAGTAAAGCCGGTTTATTCCTACTGGACGTTGGCCTACTTGTTGAGCAAGTCTGGCGCTAAGAAACTCATTGCGGCCAAGCCGTTGTCTAAGATGATGGCTGTAGATGAATATTTGTGTCTCATGTTTGATGAGCATCCTAGGTTGGTTTCTGGAGACTTGCGCAAGTTTAAGGGGTTTTAATTTATTTTATGCTTTTGTCTTAGGGATGACTGGAAGGAACAGTTTCCGGTGCGAAATTTGAACGCATTCTCAATTTCTCCTTTGGTCATCTATCCGACCCACTATACGTACGATCATGGCTACTTTAGTGACACGGAAACGTCCGACATACACTCAAAAGACAAGTCATCGACATCAAAAGAAGAACTTTAGAAAAATTTTTGCACTGAAAATAAAAGTCTTCAGTGGAGCACGTGCAAATGAACGCAATTCCCGGATAGCTTCGTTTATCTTCCGCTTTCGATCAGTTTGTCTGTCTCTTTCGAGGTAGGCTAGCGTGTAGAAGTACGAACGCTGTAGTTTGCGTTGTCCAGGACGGAGAAAAGATTCGTTTGTTGCAGAATGGGTTGGAGAGTGCAAGTAGCAACGTGTGTCATCAACCAATGGGCGTTAGACTTTGATGGCAACTGCAGTCGAATACTGAAAAGTACTTACACAAGTCTAAATGTGATCGGAATACTGTACACTCCGATTGGACAGGCATTTCTCGATCGAAGCAGCTCGGAGCGAAATACAGAGTCGGTCCAGAATTGGAAATATCGTAGGTTGACTCAAAAAAAGGTTTCTCTCGAACGATTTTCTTGTATTTCGCAAAAAGTGGCTATGGCTGCGGTGACCATTTCTATGAAAGCGATACAGTCCTGCACAGTTATCAGATCTTGGCTCAGCTTCTTTGTTCTCCCATCACCGAAGACATCATGTGTGACGTTGGAATGTAAATCCAGCTATGCGCATACTTTACTATACATGTATATACAATGCTTGTGCTTGTTTTTCTTCTAGGCCTGTAAGTCACAAAAATGTTCTCTACAATTGTCGCGTTGTGTTTTTGAATAAGTATATTGAATTGCCTCATGTTTTGGATCTTTTTGTTGTCGGAACCTTTCCTAGGAAAGTGATTCTAATTCGTCCAAAAATTAGTCTCGCATTGGAAGGAAACTACAGAGAAGGCAGATGGTTCTCCTCGTGGTCCAAACCAAGGTTGGTCAAGTGATGTCACAACATTGCACCATTATCTTTTAGACAGACCGAAGAATACCATCTTCCTCGTATGATACAGGAGATAACAGGACAGGTAAGAAATAATTCTGCAGTTTTCTCAGCAACTCTACTTTTATGCCGTTTGCTAGAGAACGGTTCCGTTTGGAGATGCGGTCATTTCCACGCTAGATACCTGCATTGGAATTGAGATATGTCAGGAATTGTTTGACACAGCCAGGTGCTCGGCTAACGAGAACGTTATTCACTGCAATTGACTCATCACTTTAGCCGTCACGCCGAAATGGCACTAGACGGAGTGGAAATAATCACCAATTCAAGCGGGAGTCATCATTCCCTTCGAAAGCTCGATTTTAGAGTGAATCTCGTTGAGATGGCAACGGCAAAAGTAACCAGGCGCCCCCTTTTGACAAGACTCATTACTTTCGAACGCTTGTTCTTTAGGGAGGCGGCGCATATGTCTATTCGAATCTTCGCGGCTGCGACGGCGATCGCGTCTACTACGATGGCTGTGCCTTGGTCTCCGTCAATGGAAAGATTGTCGCCCAATCGCAGCAGTTTGCGCTTTCAGACGTTGTAAGCAGTGAAGAGAAATCGAAAAGGGAGAGAACTTTACCCACGATGTCTTCTATTCAGGAGGTCGTCGTTGCCTGCGTGGACTTGGAGGACGTTCGTTCTCATCGTATTGTCAATCGTCCACACGGAGCTCAGGCATGGTGTTTGACTCGAAAAATTAACTTGTGGTGCTTCATTGGCTTTTTTAGGCGAGCGTTTCACCTTCTTTTCCGCGAGTGTTGGTTGATTTTTCTCTATCGACGGCCGATTCGTTTACTTTGCTCACTAGTCAGCCAATCAGCGTTCGATACCACTCTCCTGAGGAAGAAATCAGGTGAGACTCAGCTGGGTGACCAGCTAGTGGAATGACTACGACTCTTTGTCTAGCTTGGGTCCAGCCTGTTGGCTTTGGGACTATCTCAGAAGAAGTGGTCAAGTAGAATGCGATGAATAAACGTGTAGCACTGGTACAGTAGCTTTCTTTCACCAGGCTGGGTTTTTTCTTCCGCTCAGTGGCGGCATAGACAGCTCGTCAACGGCTTGTATTGTCGCTTCGATGTGCCATCTCGTCTGTCAAGCCGTCAACGACGGAGGCAGGAAATACGTAGATAAGAGACGGCTTTTCATTACGGCTTCTATAGATGACCAGGTGATTGCTGACGTGCGAAGAATTGTGGGGAACAAGGAGTACGTGCCCAAAAATGCACGAGAGCTTTGCAAGTGAGTGTTCGTTTTTGGACTTTTTTCTCAAACGAAGACATTTGCTGCTCCTCAGTCGTCTTTTCGTAACCTGTTTTATGGGGACGAAAAATTCGTCGGCGGAGACGAAAGCTCGAGCGGCACATCTTGCTACTCAAATTGGGAGGTATTCATGTAAAGTACCGTTCAAAGGTGTTTAGGAGAAAGATTTCTGCCCTCGTTTAAGTCGAGCCCCCAGATTACCGGTAGTGCCCACCACTGATCGAATACGCCACTGTGTGAGACGAGCTGAAAAACGAACTCCGCCCCCAGCCGCTAGCGGTTATGAGCGTGGCCGAAATTTTTATTACCCCAACTATAGTTCGTGGCTCAAAATTAAGTACCGGGGCAAGCTAGGTTTCTAAGCGTCTCGTACGAGAGTACTTTGCTGTCTGCGTAGACCAACAACTCTATAGTTCATAGTGGATTTCTCGCCGTGGCGTCTCCCCGATTTTTCCCCAAACCCGCTCGCCACGAGCGGGATCTGAGCTGCCTGCATGTGACAGCGGCGGCCGTATTGTCATGCGTTTGAGCGATTTTCGCTTGTTGTTCAGTTCGCTTAGCTAACGATTGAGCCGGCAGCCATCTTGCTTGAATTTTGCTGACCAAGCATGCTCACGTTCGTCACTACGAGCTAGGCACGCATACGTTCGCTTTTCGCATCCAAGCAGCGATTGAACGATTCTAGAATGGCATAGATTTGTACTTCGTGACCTATTCCGCGCTTTGCTTGTCGTAGGACGCGTTTCGTAGCGTAAGCGTATCCTCCCTTGCATCATCCAATGATGTCATACGATTATGTCATTTTCTGTTAGCTCCTCCTCCGTTCGCCGTTTTTTCGCGTATAGAAACCGAATCGCGACGAAATTTTGCTCGAAACGATTGAAGAACTTCATTTGCGACCGATTTGCACGGATTCCCGATTCCAAACGACGCGCATTTTCGTGCTGTAAAGCTGCGGTCCAAATCAGGCCCCGCCTCTCCGAGTATAAATACCCAGCTCGTACATCTACAATCAGAGTTCTCAGAGCTAGGATAGAAGGGAGCAGGTAACTCTACCCTAGTGCCCCTGTCTGTGTGTTTATTAGAATATGTACTGTGTAGTTGAGAGATATACCATAAATAAAACCCCAAGGTGCTTCACCACACACCATTCCCTCTAAACCCCCTAGTGCCCCTGTCTGTGTGTTTATTAGAATATGTACTGTGTAGTTGAGAGATATACCATAAATAAAACCCCAAGGTGTGACCATTAATAGCCCGGTGGCTGGTCAATTTCCTCACTTGACAAGGGCATGGATTGCCTTCCTAGCAATGACGAGAGCAAGGCATTCTGATATCGGATAAACCTCCATAGCACCGTCTTCTGTGTGGTTTGATATCGGGTGTCGAGTTTTTTACTTTGTAAAAAGTTCTCCAAAGTCAAAAGAATGCGTTTTTTTGCCTTCTGGCGGTCAAACAACGCATTTTTGAGGTTTTAGCAGCCACGTGGAGAAAGGGGGCCTCACTTCTGTCCAACCGATACCGTTTATTTCTTTATTAGATCACATCTATGATTAGATTTTCTTTCAAAGAAATGTCAATATTCGCTTGTCCTATCGCGATCTTGAGCTCTTTCTCGCCATTGCGTCTAGCATTAGAAGCTAAATTAATAGCTCAACATTAGACAGAACCCATCTGAGCCTAAGGAGACCTTCTAAAATTTTTTAGGCCTCCCAACGTATCTAAACTATTTTTTCATGAGCTCTCATTAGTTTGAGATTCAATTTCGGAATTCAGTGACTGGTGATGATAGTACAATGCGCAGGAACCTAAAACCTTAGAATTGTATTTCTTCGGGTGCTCTAATTAAAGCTTTTGAACGGTTGCGTCAAAAATTGAACGATTGATTACTTTTGTTTGTTTTAGTCATCATTTTGATGTAAGTATTGATGCAGCTGTGCAGTCTGTTACGGACATTTTCACCTCGACGACGGGAAAACTTCCTCAATTTAGCGTGCACGGCGGCTCTAGGACAGAAAATCTTGCTCTTCAAAACGTGCAGGTCGAACCTTTTAGTCTGAGATGCATAGGTTTCCTGTTAAGACTTTTCACTCTTTCAGGCTCGTGTTCGCATGGTCACGTCATATTTCTTTGCTCAATTGACGAATTGGACGAAAGATCAACCCGGTGGACTTCTCGTATTGGGTTCTGCTAACGTTGATGAGAGGTAAACGTTAAGAACTTTCAGGATTTTGTAAAAAGTGGTTTGTCCTGTAAGCTTGCTTGGCTACATGACCAAGTACGATTGTTCAAGTGCTGATATTAATCCTATCGGAGGTATCAGCAAACAGGATTTACGTTCTTTCATTCGATACTGTTTGAAGAAATTCGAGTACACAGTCTTAGAAGAGTATGTCTTTGTGTACTGTCTATCACTGCAACCGACAGCCGAAATTCTTTGTAGAATCCTTCAAGCAGCACCTACAGCAGAACTAGAACCTATCACGGAGTCCCATCGGCAAACGGACGAAGTTGTTTTAGAGACGGTCTGAATCCCAACTGGTTGAGATTTTTCCTTAGGAGGACATGGGATTTACCTACGAAGAACTTTCTACCTTTGGCCGACTGCGTAAGTTATCGGCGTGCGGTCCGTACGCGATGTTTTGCAAAGTGATGGACATTCACAGGGACAAATTCACTCCTGCTGAGGTTAGTTGTTTCTTTGATTTTGCTGACTTGTTTGTCCATTGTTTGATGTCGAAGGCCGCGGACAAAGTAAAGCGTTTCTTTCATCGCTACTCTGTCAATCGACACAAGATGACAACGCTGACGCCGTCCTACCATGCCGAATCGTACAGTCCGGATGACAACAGATTCGACTTACGACCGTTTCTGTACAATACCAAGTGGCAGACGCAATTTCAAGCTATCGACAAAGAGGTACCGTAGGAATAATGCACTGTGCTCTACATACGAAATAAATCGAAACGACGTACAGGTGGAGAGACTCGTCGCAAGGGGAGTTGGCAAAGAGCTATCGCTTCGTCCTTTACATGGCACTCAGGTAAGGCATTGGAGCGCCGAAGGCGGTTTTGTTTAATTAATTCGCTGGTTGCCAGTCGGGACGCGTGTCCAAACCTCAGTCCACCTTACCGTCTAAAAAGAGCTCGCCTCAAACTAAAGGCATTTTTTCAAAACGCGTGGTTCCCTTAGCCAAGACGTCGAAGTGGAAGTCCGAATTGAGCTTGACGACGTTAGAGTTGGACTCGAAAGCGTCGACGAGCGAAATCAAAGACGAGAAGAAACTCAAAAGGGGCAGATCCTTACTCGGTGGCTCCAAATTTCGTTCGCCGAGCGAAGACGTCAATTTCGAATTTTCAACTGGAACGACGATGAAACTTCGTAAGAGACAGCACGATCACTCGCCGTCGAGACAGCAAAACGGGACAGAAAGCCGCAATTCAAAGCGCTCTACGCGCGAGGAGACGGCAGACTAACAAATCGGCAGTGGGCATCATTCATTAGATCGTTTGTTCTTGTCTTTGTTTTCTATTTTTACTATGAAACTTCAGACTAGGCCGTCATAGAGGGAGAGCGCTTGTACGATAACGGGATCCTGCTTTGCGCCTTCTTGAAACTCTTCAAAGGATAGACGATCGTCGCCATCCTGTAACATTTGTTCTCAATCTTTTCTTTCTCTTTTTAAAAGGAGACGATTTACCGTGTCCATCAATTCAATTATCCTGTTGACTCTCGCCTGGGGTGTCTGATCGTCGTCCATAAAATTGGCTTTGTCGTCCTGAATGAGACAGCGTACCAGAAGAACGGCTCAAGTTGTTGGTACGTACGCACCACCATCTTGTAAATAGCCTCGGCGATATTAAGCAATTCTCCTCTCGTAATAGATCCATCCTTGTCCGTGTCATGCAAATTGAAAGCCCCTGATTAATTAAGCGACATCGAAATCTAAATGGTAGGCGACACAGATATTTCCTACATTCCAGCTTCTCCTCGAGACTTCCTCTGGACATCGCAGATACTGCCTTGATGTATTCAGCAAATTCGATCGATCCGTCCTACAGAGACATGCCACATGTGGGAATTAATGGCATCCGTCGCGCGCCGCCGTCTTCGCTACTACACTGTACCTTGTTACCGTCGTACCCGCTGAAGACCAAATCGGCGAATTTGGACGAATCGCCCGACGGAAATACCTTCTCATAGATCTCTTGGAATTCCTATCACAGGGAAAAAGAACGCTGCTTTAGGCGACGTACGTCACGGTATATACGCACAATAAACGACGTACGGCACGTACGCGCGTCAACGCACCTTCATCGACATCCTTCCCGAAGGGCTTTCTTTCAAAAAGCCCTTGTACCTGTACGGTTATAATCTTATCTTCTCGTCTATAAAAGAAAACGCGCACCATTGTTGAAGTTCTTCTTGGGTGACTGCAAAAGAGAATATGAAAACGAAAGCCGAACGTACGTATCGCAGTTACATAGGCATTGCTCTCTTACAGTACGTGTGCTTCTTCAAGTCGTCAATTTCTTGCGGAGTAAGTCGACTTCGTCCCTGCGCCATTATGAAAACAACGATAGGAAGTTAAACTTTAGGTGTGTCACCTGCAGCCATGGCAACAGTCTTCCGACCACCATATGAAACAAATTCGACTTACGACGCAATTTGACGTACCGTAGGAGGATTACACCGTGCTCTACATGGCACTATAGGTAAAAGCCTTGAAGCGCTGAAGGCGTCTTCTTTAATTTTCTGATTGTCAGTCGCGGGTCAACGCGTGTCCAGCTGCAGTCCGCCTTGCCGTCCAAAAAGAGCTCGCCTCAAACTAAAAGCACTTCTACAAAAAGGAACAAACAGATCCTTACCAAATTTCGTTTGCCAAGCGAAGACGTCAATTTTGAATTTTCAACTGGAACGACGATGAAACTTCGTACGAGACAACACGATCACTCGCCGTCGAGACCGCAATTCAAAGCGTTCTACGCGTGAGGAGACGGCAGACTAACAAATCGAAAAAATAAAGAAGCGAAACGGCAGTCAGTGGGAGGCTAAATCTTTAGTGCGCATTCGTCAGATCGTTTGTTCTCGTCTTTGCTTTCTATTTTTTTATGATGGCTTCAGACTAGGCCGTCATAGAGGGAGAGCGCTTGTACGACAGTGGGATCCTGCTTCGTGCCTTCTCGAAATTCTTCAAAGGTTAGAAGATCGTCGTGATTCTGTGATATTTGTTCTCAATCTTTTATTTCTCTTCTAAAATGAGGCAATTACCTTGTCCATCGTTTTGAATATCTTGTCGACTCTCTGCTTGGGTGTCTGTTCGTCTTGGGGCAAATTGACGTTATCTCCCTGAATGAGACTGCGTACCAGAAGAACGCGGCTCAAGCTGTTGGTACGCACCACCATCTTGTAAATAGCCTCGACAATATTAAGCATTTCGTCCTTCGTAATAGATCCATCCTTGTCCAAGTCATACAAATTGAAAGCCCCTGATTAATTAGCGATATCACACATGAATGGTAGGCGACGCAGATATTTCCTACACTCTAACTTCTCCTCGAGACTTCCTCTGGACGTGACAGATAATGCCTTGATGAATTCAGTAAATTCGATCGATCCGTCCTGCAGAGACAAACCACGTGTGGGAATGGCATCCGCTCTCTTCACCATAATAATAAATCATATACCCTGTTAGCGTCGAACACGTTGAAGACGAATTCGGCGAACTTGGACGAGTCGCCCGACGGAAAGAACTGCTGATAGATCTTTCGGAATTCCTATCACAGGGAAAAGGGACGCCAATCGACGACCAGCGCTAGACGATCGACGGCGTCAACGCACCTTTATCGACAGCCTCCCCGAAGGACAGTCTCTTAGAAAGCCCTTGTACCTGTACGGTTATAAACGTTCGCATCTTCTCGTCTATTTCAGAAAGAAAACGCGCACCATTGTTGAAGTTCTTTGTCGGTGACTGCGCAAAGAGAAGAAAAGCGGAGCGTTTCGCAGTTGGATGGGCGTTTTGCGTGCTCTTACAGTACGTGTGCTTCTTCAAGTCGTCAATTTCTTGCGGAGTAAGTCGACTTCGTCCCTGCCCCATTATGAAAACAACGGGAGACTTGGATGTCTCACGTGCAGCCATGGCAACAGATGACACACGGACCAGACGCGAGTAACCATTTTTAGATGCGCGAAAAAGTCAGCTTTAAACTCCCCGTACACCATCATAACGTCAGCAGCAAAAAAGGTGAGCGAGACAAAAAATAGCGACGGACTAAAAAAGAGTACAAAGAGACGCGATTTTCTTCTTCAGGCGACAACTTCCGGGACGGCGTTCCGAGCGGCGTTCTTCGTGCTGTGACCGAACGTCATTCCGTACTTGAATTTCTGCGCTGGAATATGACCGGTGTAGTTGGGAACGAGACCGGCTTCGACGGGATAGATCCGCGTCGCCTGTCGATCGGTCGCCATTGAACGGCGAACAACAATCGGCGTTGTCTTGACGTAAGCGATTCGCTGCTCGTCGTCGCCGTGCTCTCTCAGGGCTTCGTTCGTGATGACCGGATAGCCCTTGCCCATGTAGTTGCGCGTTCTCGGCACGAAGCCTGTGTAGCCCGACATGAAGTACTTGTGCGGATCGCCGTGGCGCATGTAGTAGGGTGAGACGGAGTGCTGGAGGGCCTGCGGTGAGAGATAGGGAAGTGCTGCCGAGTGGGCCGGCTTGAGCGAGTTGGATTGGGATTGGGAGTGAGTTTGGAGCTCGGCGCGTTTGCTCTGGTACGAACGCTGATCCCATTCAAAGTCGGAAACGGCATTGTGGCACGCTTCGGCGTAGCGAGATCCGAAGTAGTTCTGAGACTTGGGTATGTAGCCTAAAGTTCACAATTACGGCTGTATGCGAGCAGGGGCTGGGAGGAATTCCTTGGATAAGTAGTCACCTTCTAAGGTGACCGCTTTGACTTAAATTTCACCCAAACAGAAATCGATCTACTAACGTAAGACGTTTTTTAAGTGAGGTGGTTGCCTTTTACTGCAACCACTCCACTTTCTCAGTAGATCGTTACATTGGGTGATAGTCTCAATCTATATATTCAATAACCTGTGTATCCAGGGACCATGTTCTCAATCAACTTCTGATCTCCCCAGCTCTTTGTGCGCGTTCTCAGGAGCGACGGGGACTCGGTTTGGGCGGGGGCGGACGTGGGTGGAATGGGAACGGTGTCGGCCAAGACGCTGCGCCCTGAACGAGCCAAGCCAGGCCTGATGAGCAACTCGTGCGTGCCCGACCCGAACGTCGTGCCAATTCCGTACTTGAATTGGGGACAATAGCCGCAGTATCTGCGTCGCAGAAAGGCGCGAGAACGCCTCTGAGTTTTTATAGGGTTTGCTAAATGCCGAAGACTTTACCCGGGTATGTGATAGGGATCGGGGGTCATCAAAGTCGATTTTCCACGTCGACCCATGATTTCTTGTCGAGCCCGGAAACACGGAGACGCTGGAGACGCTTTGGCGTTGCTAATGACTCTGGGCTTGCGTACTGGCTCGGTTGGTATCAACAAACACAAGTGAATGAATTCTCGCGAATTCCGCGCATTGGGCAGAGTTGGCGCCGACAACGTCGAAGCCGTGCTCCACAGACTACGCGGAGTCTGCGACAATGCGGCAGTGGGCGGGGCGCCTTTTAGGGAACGCGAACTCTACTATCAGATAAGTGAGTCGCAGGCACTTTGGAGAGCGAAGTCACGCTTGCACTAGAGTCCGCTACGTCTTCGCTGAGTCTGATAGCACGCAAGTCGCTTCTCGATGAGAAATCGCCCTGGTGGGTTTCCTAGTGCGACGAGAATGTATGATACCATATCTTCTTCTTTGTTCAGGGATCTTCGCTATTATGGTCCTGTTGAATCGTCGAGAACGAGCCCCGTGCAAAATCGGAGTTGCATTCAGGCAGCCACTAGTGAACAGTTGCCTCAGTTTCTGCAAGAAATGGGATTTCTGTACGAAATTCTCGATTGTGTTTTTGTTGCACGTGTTTTTGTCTAGGCTTCAAAACGAATTGGAATTTGAGGGATTCTGTTTTCTGAAAGGAAAGTATAAGGTTTCTCTGTACAAAGTTATAAGAGTAGGTCACACTTCCTCGACAGGAGCAGCTCTTAGTCTTTTTTTTTGCATTAGATCAATACAAAGGGTGACAAGCAGGAAGCAGGACAGGCAAGGATATTTGAGTTTAGTACAGTTGTTTCCACGGGGCAGGGGCAGGTTTGTGGTGTATTGTGCTGCCATACGAAAACAATACACGATATTTAGGAGGCAACCGTAGCTGAAATGAATGCTTTTATTGATCACTTGAAACCGTACGTCGCACACATAGTATTCTCTATTAGATCGTCTATGTATGTGTACAGGTTAGTTAATTTTCATCCAGGCGGGCGAGCGGAACGAGGAGATGCCGGTGCGGCGAGCTAAGCGAAAATAGATTATCAAAATTAATGTCATTAAAATAAATTAAAATTAACGTTATTAACCGCTCGTCGAAAACGCGCAGTTCCACGCAGCGGCAGTGCGTAAGCGACACGTGCACGCATGCATCGTCGAAAGCCGTTCAGCGTAAAGCAGAAGAAGAAGCAGCTGCAAGAGAAACGAAAGCGAAAGAAAGAAAGTAGGTTCCACTCCTTCACGCAAGTACGCACACACGTCGCCGAGCGGATCTCTCTTTAGGAAAAGATCGCTGCGATGACGAAACGGAAAACAGGCGCGCAGAAACAGCCGCCGCCGCTGCTACCGCTGTGCGCCTCGATTCGCAAACGAGCTCGGGAGAAGAAGAAAGCGAAGTGAAAGAAGATATTAGAATACACGAGCAGCCGCGAGCGAAGCAGAAGCAACACGATCCCAATAGGTTTGTTTGCGCGCAGATGACGAGTCGGGAAACAATGCCCTTTGGATCCAATTTAGGTACCGGCTACATTTCGAACAGCAGTCGGCTGCAGAAATCGCGCAGAGAAAGCGAGAAGCGAGGGAACCAATCATACATCTGCCTCCAGTAAAGAAATCGAAAACAATTCGAATGGTTCCGAAATTTCTTCGTAGGAATGCCTTGAGGTTTGCCTCGAGGACGTCTATCAGCCCGGTTCTGGTAAGAAACGAGGAAAAAAGATGAAATCTGCAACGGTTTCTTTGTTTCTAGTGCTCGACTTTCCCAAACGACCGTTGTGGGATTATTCGATGACAAAGAGACAGGTGGAGGAAAGGGAGGAGCAAATGTTTAGCAAGTACTTTAAAGGTATACGCGATCAGTACAGGCCTGATCAGTTGAGCTGGTTTGAAAAAAATTTGGAGGTAAGAAAAAGTGCCTGCTATCCGTCAGTAATGAATTCCTCTAGTAATTACTCTTGTGTTTGTCTTTCAGACTTGGCGTCAGCTGTGGAGGGTGCTGGAAATGTCAGACGTTATCCTGCTCATTACTGACATACGGCATCCAGTGAGGTGGACAGCAATTCTGTTGCTTCTTTGTCACTCTCTTTCTGCAGGTATTGCACTTTCCTCCGGCTCTTTACGACTATGTTGTTAATGATGCTAAGAAGAAGCTTGTTCTGATCTTGAACAAGGTAGGAAAAATTTCCTTTGTTGTTTTTCTCTGATTATGTTTTTTTAATTAGGTTGACTTGGTTCATCGCGGTCTCGTTATTGCTTGGAAGCTCTATTTTGAATCTAAATTTCCAGAGTTACACATTGTTTGCTTTTCGAGCTTTCCAACAGGCGATCCTACCGTGACAAGTCGAGCAACCAGTGAGCAACAATGCCACCTAAATCAATTCTCAAACCATATCACGTGTCTCCCTTATTAATTATTAGAAGGCCTGCTTAGTAAGCCAAAGAAAAGAACAGGGAAAGCGTCGGGTGGCAATGCTATCCTTGCTGCTATCAGAGACCTTCACTTAGATAAAGGTAGAGCATAGAGGGAATTTTATAAATGTAAATGAAATTCTGCTTGCAAAGGTAACCTTGACGAATGGGAAGTCAAACTAGCTGAAGGCGATCCGTTTGAGTATCGTCAACAGGAGGAAGATGCGGGTAAGGAGAATTTTGGTCCAACCGTGCAGCTGACGTCGATGCTTGATGTAGGTGGCGCGAGAAAGAAGGACAGTCTTCTTACGATTGGCTTGGTAGGTCATCCTAATGTAGGCAAATCGTCCGTTATCAACGGTCTGATAGGAAAAAAGGTGAGTACCACTCTACTGGCGTCCCCTTGTCGTTTTACCTTTCCTTCCAAGGTTGTTAGCTGTTCAAGAACTCCTGGACACACAAAGCATTTTCAGACGATCTACCTGACGCCCACGGTGTGCTTGTGTGATTGTCCTGGGCTCGTTTTTCCCTCTCTCGTCGACAAGAACCTACAGATTCTCTCCGGTCTTTTTCCCGTTTCTCAAGTGCAAGAGCCCTACTCGCCGGTCGGCTACTTGGCCGCTCGAATTCCCCTCGTCGAGATACTCGGTATTAGAAGGGAGGAGGGAGACGTCAGCGATCCAGACAGGCCGATGTCTGCCTGGGAAATATGTTTCTGTGAGCTGGAGACAGCTTTTAGAGTACATAAGGAGAGCGTTTTGTTTCCTAGACTGGGCTGAAAAGCGTGGGTATTACACGGCTAGGGCGGCCAGACCTGATGCGTACAGGGCTGGTTAGTTGATTTTTCATCAAGAATGTCACTTTGAGAACATGGGCTTTGTGTGTAGCCAATAGTCTGCTGCGTCTTACTATTGAAGGTCGACTTTGCATGGCTATGAGACCCCCAGGATATGCCAAGGACACACGTAAGCCGCGTTATGAATCTACGAAGGGAATTATTGTGCTCGTTTATAGCCGCGAAGGACCACGTCAGCGTTGCTGAGCAGTTAATTGACAGAGACGAGACGGAATCAGACGAGTCGTCGTCTGAGGACGACGTCTCTGAAGAGGAAGCTGATGAGGCACTAACTAATCGATATGCTCTTCTGGGAAACGCGCCGTCGGAAATGATCTGAATATTTATTCGGTTCTACCAGCTCGTTTAGACAACAAATTGTAAAATAAGGCAAGTTTATAATTCTAAAAATGCCCCAAAATTCACATCTAATAGCAATTAACACAGACACTCAAAGAGGGAAGAAAAGAACGTCAAACAACCAGTCTACGTATATCAGCACCCGCCAAACACAAAAACGGAAACTAAGCTATCCTATTACAATAATATTTCATCTTTCAAAACGCATCAACGCAATTTCACGGCCCGTCATTGCTATTTGCCGCCGCTTCAGCCGCTAGCCGATCAAATTCCGTCTCGGACGGAAAGAGAGAAGCCGTCGCCGTTGCTTTTGCAGTCGTCGTCGTTGACGACGACGCCAGAGGATCAACGCTATTGCTTCCCGCCATAATTTCGGTCAGCTCATTGTCTAATGCGACGTCGTCGTCAGGGGCTACGGCAACAGGCTCTTTGACTACGCGTTCAGAACCCGTCAAGTCGGCTTGCGTGAATTCGGCTGACGTGGCCGTGACGGGGAAAAAGGGCGTAGACGCCGCCGCCGCCGCTGTCATTGCAGTCCCATTCAACATGGGCATGCTGCTATCGCCATTGTTGTTTGGATTTGCAAGCTGTGGCGGTTCCATGCCGCGTACTAGCTCGTTGAGATGGGCCAATAGGTCGCTGTTTCGAATGAGCAACTGGTGGACTTTCGCCTTGAGCACAAAGAGAAAAAAAGCAGATAAGAATCACAAAGAGGATTTCTAATCCGTATCCGTTCTCTACCTGGGCTTGGATTCGCGCTGTCATTTCGGCTTCGAATTTTTGAGTCAGGACATCCACTTCGGCCTTTAGTTCATGAGCCTTGTTCTGGAATAGGAAAGGACATGCCGAAATGGGGAGGAAACTTTACGGCATAGTTCAGATCTACCTCCGCTTCAATTCGCGCTAGCCTCTCGGATTGGAAAAGTGCTTCGAGACCACTGACGTCATCACTATCATCTGGATTAAAAGGATTCGTCACTGTCGCGGAGGCGACAACGGGTTCCAAGGCTGATTGATTCATAACAGTCGGTTTCTGCGGATGAAAAAGGCAACTGCATTAATTAACACGAACACAAGAACCTACTGTACACCTCTGAAAATAATCAATCAAAATACGGATCTTCTCAATCTCATCAGATAAGAAAACACTAACTACATCTATAAACCCGCCTAGCTATACATCAAAGAGCCTAGGAAGGGAAAATAAGAGCGTTCCTCTTCCTTTTCCCCTACAAGGGTCAAACCAAACATACAAGGAGTATTCGTATTCGTCTTCCCACAACAAAGGAAACAAAAAAAAGACATACTTGCGTCCACGCGTTCCGACTGAGCAAAGTCGCGTTGGGAGGATGAAACGGCAATCCCGTCTGCGACTCCTTAGGCGGCATGGAAACGCTCGGCCCAACGACGTCGTGACCGCCTTGTTTTACGAGCGGCGTGCTTACGATGCGAACGAGAGACGGCTTATTCGACTGTTGTTCGGACTGTTGATCGATGTTGATAAGGGGTTCGATGGGGGTCTCCTCCGTGCCGCTGTCGCCGGCGGCGTCTTTCGTTTCGTCGTCGACCGTCTGTGGCGGCGGCGGCGACGAAGACGCCGTGTCTTCGACTTCTTCGTTCGCTTCGTTCTCCGCCGTCTTTTTCGTTTCGTCGCGATCTCGAATTTGGTATTTGTGGCAGACTTCGAACGCTTGGCCGATCGTTCGAACGATGTGCAACGCCTGCGACTGGAGAACACCGGGGAAAAAAAGAAATAATGACTGACTTCCATTCGACCGGATGTGCGCTCTCCCCCTTTACCTTCTTCAGCGCTTTGAAGACGTTGCACTTGAAGACGTTATCGGGTCCGTCTCGAACGATGTAGCTGAATATCTTCAAGTCGAGCGAATCGTGCGACACGTAGAAAATCCTAAAAAAAAACGATCGCGTGAGCGTGAGGCCGGGGCTACACGCCAACTTCTCTCTAACCGATATATGGGATGGTTCATCATCAATATCTCGTTCTCGTCAACAGGAAGACCCTTTTTTCTTCGCCGCGCCTAAGAAACGCATTCGCGTGCGTCCCACCCTCGCGCTCCCCCCTTTCCCCTTATTACGTCTCGTCGACGACGTTTCAAGACTTTGATTCCTCGAACGGATATCGTGATGTGACATTTCTTCTTCTTCTCGTTCTTCACGCGAAACTCGTACTGCGAGAGGGAGAAAAAAAGGCATATATAATATCGAACTGACACGAAGGCGCACGGGCGTCGTCAAGTAACGAATAAAACGACGCCGAACGACGATCCTCTGGCTTCTACAGTACTCACCCGAATTCGTCGCATAGACGCGACGATTTCGACGCGACTCGACGGTCGTGCGACTTCGAGCGAACCGATGAACTGAAGAGAGAAAAAAAGGCGAACGTCACCGCGTCGATCGCGCGAGAGAATCCAAACTATGCGCGCGAGGAGCGATCGCGCTAACCTTCGCTCGAAAATGAATGCCGTGTTCGAACGCCTCTTCGTTGTGAAGGGGAATGCGCGTGTCGTATCCGTCGTCGACGACCGTGTACGAGCCGTCTTTGGCTGTAGGGCGTAAACCACACCGCCGCGTATGAGGGGAATTGCCTCGAGGGGGGGGCCGAGTTTGACGCGCGCTTACGTTTTCGGCGACGCAGTAGCGCTCCCCAACTCATCGCTCTCGGATGATGGTTACTTTTAACGGTTATAAAAATGGGAAGCGAGGCCTTTGCCCTTTTGTCAAACGTACGGGAAGCGTCGAGGAGAATTCCACGAGCACGTGCTTTCATAGAGCCCGTATCTCGTATTATCACACGCCCCACGGTGATTTGTATAGAGTGGTGCCGCGAGCTGTTTTAGGGCGTTTCCAGTGTCGGTCGAAAAATCGTTTGTGCTGCTGGTCAGATACAACGCTACTTGGAGCCGCTGGACATTGGAGAGTGATTTATTGACCACGCCCACTTGCTGAAAATTTCTGGCGTCCCCGCGCATATGGCAGGAAGAAGACGTCGACTGCACAACGACGTGCGCATAGAGATAGACGGTAAATGAGCGACCGATCGTCTCAAACTCTCTTGTTTGTTCGTTGCGGGTGGCGCACATCCTATTTTTATCATACTTTATATTCCGCCCGTTTTCAGGTGTCGACGGACCGTCGTCGTCGTCGCAAGCGAGACCGGGACGACTGCTGACGAATCGAGCAGCGCCGTCGGTCTTGCGGCCGTCCGAGCAGCTGCGACGCTATCGCTACGGATCCGAAGCCCAGCCGCACGTGGGAGGAGGACCAGGAGGAGGAGGAAGAGCTAATGAACACACAGCGTAAGAAACAAATTGAAAAATAATGTAGTCTATTACGAATAAAGGATCGAGGTCTTTATATTGAATTTTTTTGATCTCGATTATTTGACAGTGATCTGTATGCTAATCTTCTTGAATTGCGAGAAGGCGCCGTGAAGACACCTGAAGTGGCTGATACAGCCTACGAGCATCTCTACGATCACTTGCAAGACGTGCTCGAGGCTGGCCAAGTGCTTAGGCAGCTCCCCATGAACATGAGCGAAAAGAGAAAGCTTTTTAAGTATCTTTGAGAGAGAACTGGTATTTTCAAATAACGAAAACGTTTAGACTGTGCAAACGATTTGAATTGAGGAATATCAACGCTCTATCAGGAGTAGATTCGTGGAAATTCAATTGGATTCGAGTAAAAGCGTTTGATTTGTTCCTTCATGATGTTCTTTTGACTACACTTATCGTATTTCCATAGCTCAAAGTAGCCGCTCAAAAACGTTGGGCTGCTCTGACCAGTTTCTCTCTCTTTGGCGGAGCCGTGAAAAGCGTTGAACGTACAAACGGAGACCGACTTTTTCCTTTCCTTTGTAATTTTGACGTTTGACGGACAGGTTCTCACGGATCCGGCGTGGCTTCTTATTTTCTCTTTCTTCGTGCTCTGTTGGGATTGAACGTTTTTCTTTTTATTCTGATGCTTGGATTTGTCATAATACCTCAGGTACTGGATTCCAATAGTGTTAAAAAATTTAGTTACTAATCAATGTGTATTTATTTGCAAAGGTCGTTATCGGAGACGGACTCGACGTTCCTCCCAGCGTGAAAAATGGATCAAAACTCTCCTTGATTTTAGATGGAAAGGTAATTGAACAGAGGAAGAGGGGAACAACGCCCGAGTTCGTTTTGTCTCCATCTCAAGGGTTACCTCATGGAATACTCCGTTCTTTTCTACGGATATTACGACAACGCTACGCGTGTCGGCGACGGATCTAGCTCAGGCTACAGCCTTCCTCTAGCGTATGCCGTGACTATCGGCGTTGTCCTTATATTAAGTTTTATTTTCTTGGCGAGACGGTACGGTGACGTTTCCATATCTCTGCTTTTAAGTATCGAATGGTGCTTCTGCTTTTAGGGTTCTGGGACAAGACAACGTTGCCGTTTATACGGCTCGAAAAAAGATGCCGTTCACTTGGTTCTTGCTGGCCAGCTGGGATTACAGTATTGCTAATAAGAGAGCTTCAGACGATCGATCAGAAATTATTACTGACAAACTCAGGGTAATCCGCATGAGCACCGTGGCTATATATAGACGTTTTTCTTACGACTCGTTTGTGACAGAAAGCGATCAAGCAAGATGAGCTACCATACCAAAAGTAGGACTTCTTTTACGTCTTCGTCAATCGACATTTTATTAATCTTTTCTAGATGGTGCGTGAGATTGATCCGCGCTGCCGTCCACGGGCTGGTAATTCTTCTATTGGTCGGGAGTGTGTGCGCCATTTACTTCACCGTGCGCAGCGCCCGCTGCATACTGCTGACGTCGCAGGACTTGGATTTGACGCAATTTTTAGATAAAGGAACTGCTGGAATTGGCGATTTCTTTTCTGTGATGAGGGTATGATGGGAAAGTCCATTTAGTCTCCACCGGCGGAGGCAACTTTCTCGTTTCTAGGTTCCACTTGTTGTTAGTTCTCTCAACATAGTCATGCCTTTTTTCTTTGAACTGATGTCTCAATGGAATTGGGAAAAGAGGCATCCACGGGCCTACCTAAAGCTCACTCTTGCCAGGCATACATAGACTTGTGAATACTAAATCCTCCACGTCATACGTTTTTTTTTCCTACCACAGAAGCTTTATTCTCTATCTGGCTAACTTCATTGTGCTGCTGGTTTCTTTGTTTACCCAAATGACATCCAATCTTACAGTGAGAGTCTGGAATTTCTTAGAAATCAATTCTACTAGAGTACTCTTACAGATGGGCAATGAAGAGGATATTTCCTGTTGCCTCCAAGCAGTTCGGTCCCAGTATCCCAACGGCGAAATGATCATCAACGAACAACCCGCCTGTCAGCAGCTTGCTGAGGCCCACGCACGGAATATAGTCAAGGATTCAGCATCGTGTTACGACTATCTACAACGCTCGCATTCAAACGTCGTTGAGAAATTTTCGTGCCTGGCGACAATTGGGTCGCATTTTGGTCACCAGTCGCGTCGATGCTGGGAGACACTCGTCGGTCAAGAATTGTTCAAATTGTTGTGCATCGATTTGCTGTTGGAAATCATTGTGAGCATTTTCTTGGCCGAGTTTGTGCGTGGCGTTTTTGTGAAAACAAACGGCTTCAAATGCTGCGGGTCACTGGCCAAAAAGGTTAGTGAAAAGAAAGCGAGACTCTCCCCCTCTCTCTCTCTCTCTCTCTACAATATGTTTTTTCAGATAAAATGTGCTTCTTTCAGTACGTCGCAAAATGTCCTCAGCTTAGTCTATCAGCAGTCTCTAGCATGGTACTCTTGCCAGTGTCATCGGAAGTAATTGTGGGACTCTCTTTCTATTGCAGGTTCGGTACGTTATTCTGTCCTTTTTTGCTTGGAATTGCTGCATTTGGCTGCTTGATCGTGTTACTGCTCAGGACCGTCATGTGTCGCTGGTTTCTTCGTCCGCAGCACGTATTCCGCGACTTTCGCGGCTCGGCGAGATACTATCACATGGTCGCCTTGCTCGGAATGCTGCTCGTCACTCTTTTTGCTGTTGGCTACGTTTTCGTCGAGTGCGGAAAGGCTGCGTACCAATTCTGTAGATTCTCTGACATTTTTGTGTATTTAGATTAGAACCATCAAGCAGTTGCGGTCCGTTTCGGTCCTTACCGAGCATGGGTAGCATTGTAAGCCAAGAAATTCAAGGCTGGACATCGTGGTTAGTGACGACAGTTGACTACATAAGATCTGCTGCCGTCGTATGCATTCTGTTGCTTTTGCTTTGGTAAAGAAAGCTTAGAGCTGCTATCTTTTGGTCTTGGAAATTCTTTTTTGGTAGTGCTTTGGCTTACTATCAGTGGTGCCAGGCAACGGCCTACAAAGAATTTCAAAAGGACTTGGTGTTTCAAATGAAAGTGGTGAGCAGCGTTGACGCATGACATTTTGATCTCCTTTGAGGCTATTCTTTAGCTGCGCAGCAAACTAAAAGTCAACAGGCCAACTGGTGAGAGTGCAAATGCATTAGGCTGTGACCTTTTATCCGTTTCTTTCCGCAGGAAGTGCATCAAACACCTTGCGTTCTCCTGTCAGTCGTGTTGCCCTGACAACACCTGACGGCGACGTTCGTACCGTCACTCTACCGCGTGTAATTCCCAGTTTGCCACCCCAACCGCCGGCACCCGCACCGGTAGTCGCACCATCACGTTTTGAGGCAAAGAAGAAACAAAAAGAATCGAACGAGGGGAAGCAAAAGAAGAAGGAACAGAAGAAAAACAAGAAGGAGGAGAAGAAGAAAAAGAAGGAGGACAAGCAAAGCCTTCTAGAAAGCGACCACACTGAGCACTACAACGACGTCTTTGAAGATCTCTACGCGGTTGGACGACGTGACGCCAGCATTAATCGGCCGCCGCGAGACGCTAAACGGCAGCCGCATATGGGAGCGGCTCGACTTGGCGTTCCCCTGCCAGGTCTGCAGCTGGCATCAAGTGAGCGGTTCATGGCGCACATCAGCGTGCCCGATCGGTTTGTGGGAACGGATGACGATCCTCTCATGGAAGAGGAGATGCCGGCGGATTTTTTTCGTAATCCGCTTCTACCACAGGAATCAACTTTGTAAACGACGTATGTATGAATAATTATATGCTTTGTTGTAGTGGGGGAAGACACGGAATTGCGAAAGTACGCACAAATTTGATGAACCATAGGATGCCCCCTCCCGGTACGTTTAAAAGAATGCCAGTCAACAGTAAAAATTATCAATTAGCCCAACCCACAAATATCAATCATCGTCCAAATCGTCCCGACGTGCCGGAATCTGATCGGCTCCCGGTATGAGACAGACGTCAAGCACGCAGAATTGCGCTCGACACGTCGGACAGGACGCCGAACTGGACAGCCACGTTTCAGGTCGACTCTGATCCTGCCGACTTGCAAACCACTTCGCCATGCAACCGAAGCACCACATGGGTCGACAGTAGCACGGCACGCACTCGCCCTCGTGCCGATCCCCGCACAATTTAACGAGTTTCACGTTCGACGTAAACGCCATGCAGCCGACGCATCGATCGGGCGTCGACGTCGTCAAGTCGACGCGATGAAGCGGATTCTTCTCGACGTGCTCCCGAAAGGCGACGGCAAACTGTTCGCTGAGCGTCGCTCGAACGACGACGTTGCGCGCGCTGCGCACGGGACTGCTCAACTTCTCCTTCATGTCGCTCAATTCGAGCGCGTTCACGCGCAGGACGAACGGATCGATGATGCGATTCGTCGTTGCCATGGCAACAGAACGAACCTCGATCCAAACGTACTGAACGGGCGATTGAGGCGCGTCGACGGCAACGGCGTGCTGTTCGTCGCGCAAGACGTTCAAGTGAACGTCGTACTGACGCGCGACGTCGACCCGATGCGCCGACGTCTTGACGATCCACGTGTCGGTGACGTAGACGCGCGCGCCGGCTTGGCCCGCGCGCGAGACGAATTTGTCGACGCGACGAAATTCGATGTTGAGCGAGGCGGCGACCGATCGCCAGTCGGGATCGTAGACGGCGAGACGACGAGCGAGAGGATGTCGCGACCAGTTTTTCGACGTCCAGTATCTGAAGAGAGAGAGAGAAGAACGAAGGTTAGATTGGGCTTTTTCGCTCGTTTTCCGACTTCGCCATCACGCAGCCGATCGTAAGGCACGCTATCGCGGCGAGGTTGTAGTATTTTATCCAATTCGGAGCCCTGTCGAGGTGGACGATGTTCATTGGTTCGTGAAAAAGCCCGCCGACGAGAGTATATCCCATTGGCAGGGCGGCGTGCGTGACGATCGTGATAGTCGTCCTCTTCATGTTGTAGCCGACGAAGTTCATCTCTTCGCTGCCGAGATACGATGAGAAGAGGCACTGGACTGTGAGTCCGCCGCTTCGAAATGCGTCCGGCGGGGCGACGAAGCAGAGAACGAGCAGCCAATAGACAATTGTGTACAGCCAGAGATTATCCATTTATCAACAGCCGGGAAAATCACTAGGATGCCCGTACAATCACAGTCCCAGTGTTTAGGTGCACGCGTCACGTCGCGTTGTGTACTGTACTGCAGTGTTATGCTACGTGCGTTTATATATCGCGCGAGCACAGCTCGCAGATTTCTCGCAAGGCTATCGAGCAGCGCAGTTAAAACACCAGACCCGCACGACGGACCGATCGTTACGCCAAACACGTTTCGTGGAATGCAAGCCCACTTCCCATGTCTCGCCCGGTAAGCGCGTTCTCATCGACGTAACGTGCCGGACGAGCAGTATCTCGGGCCGTGACAAAGCATTCGTCATCGTCCTACTCACTCGCGGCCCGCGTGACGCTACACTTGTTTATTTACATATTTTACGTATATCACAGGCCCGATGAATGGCCGGAGCCGAGATACACCGACCGCGCTCGCGGCTACGAGACGTTTAGCAGCAAAACGCCATTTACTTTTCGCTGGGGCGGAATCTTGCCTGAAATTTCAATTTCATATGAAACGTGGGGCAAGCTGAACGACTCCAAGTCAAATGCGATTCTACTGCATCCGAGCCTGTCAACGTCGTCGCATGCAAAGAGTAACAAAGTATGTAGAAGACTTAAGGAGTGAGCAGGAGCGTATCTGATATTGTACTATATAGGGTAATCCTGATGCGGGCTGGTGGGAGGACTTTATTGGGCCCGGACGTCCTCTTAATACCGACGAGTTTTTCATTATTTGTACTAATAATTTGGGTAGCTGCTACGGATCTTCGTAAGAGCGAAACGAAATGTCGAGTTTCTTTCCTTCATAATTTCGTTTGTGTAGGGGTCCATCGAGTCTTAACCCAGAAACAGAGAAGGTCAATAAAAAGAAAGCGTCACAATACCTAAATTACTCTCAGTTTGACGTGTAGCCATATGGCATGACATTTCCTCTTCTGACTGTGGAAGACATCGTCAGATCTCAGTTTCTGCTCCTTGATCACCTTGGAATAGAAAAGGTGAGAAGGTCAATGATATGGGAAGAAGCATAGTCAAGTGGAACTCGTTAGATTCACGCTGCTATCGGTTCATCGCTAGGTGGAATGGAATCCCTCCAAGCAGCAGCTCTCTTTCCGGACCGCGTGGAACGGTAATGCATATAAGAGAACCCGAGTTATCTAATCATCCGAATTTCAAGTGCCATTTCTGTGTCGGCGTGCGTACGCACGCATCCCCAGTCAATTGCCTTGCGCTATTGCCAACGACGCATCATCATGTCCGATCCCAACTGGAATGGCGGTAACTACTACGAAGGCAAATTTCCATTTGTTGGAATGCGTCACGCTCGCGAATTGGGCACGTATACGTACCGAAGCGGTCCTGAATGGGAAGAGCGGTTTGGACACGAGAGACACAGTCCCACCGAACCACCCAACTTTTGCCCAGATTTTGAAATTGAGCACTATCTCGAACATGCCGGTAACAAATTTTCTCTAATCTATGATCCCAATTCTGTCCTATACATATCAAAGGTACAGACTGCATGAACCTTACTTTTTTGTTCAGACTGAGGCTGTACTTTGTCTTAGGCTATGGATCTGTTTGACTTGGGTGATGGGTGCGATTCTCTATTGAGTGGCGTTGCACGAATCACGTGCCCTGTTTTGGTACGTGCAATTGAAGTGGTATTTTGCGCGTGTACTTGATGTGTTTAATTAATTAGGTACTGGGCGTTCCTAGCGACGTTCTTTTTCCCGTCTCTCAGCAGCGAGAAGCGGCTGACATTCTTAGGAATACTGGTAAAACATCTGTAAATTCCTCTGTCTTCGTTGTAGCGCCCGTCTTCTTCTTTGGCAGGAAATTCTGCTGTGACGTATTATGAGATAAATTCTATTTACGGTCATGATACGTTTTTCTTTGATTTTCATAACGTTGGGACGGCTATAAAGGTGAGCTCATTATTGCGTTTGTCTGAACATCATACTTGTGCACTAGGGCTACCTAGAAAGCAGCTTAGCCATCATTTCATAAAATCTATTCGTTTCTCTTCTTGACGCTTGTCTAAGTTGTATCTAAGCTTGCTTTATTTCCCTTCTATCTATGCCCTCTCGGTGCGTACGCTTACCAAATGGCTTTCAAAGACGACTAAAGATGCACCGGCTCGACAAACGATGCGAGCAGTCACACAAGATGCGAGCGTGCGTGCAAGACAGTGCGTGGGTTCCTCATGTGAGATGCCACCCACCCAGTACGCAAACGCAACATCCTCTTGACAACATTTCCTTGCGCGAGAGTTCGAAAGACATTCGGAACACTCGGAAACGTGCGTGTTTGAAGGCGACTTCACGCCTTCGTAAGCGATACGGGCGTTTGACCACAGCGCACGCGACTGTTGAGATTTTCTTCGTTCATTTTCGCTGTACGACGTCGCTTCTTCAGGTTCTGCACGCCCGATGGAGTCTTCAGACGACTTTTATCAAAATTCGATATCGTACCTGGTCGCTGATGGAACTGTAAGGCAGCATCGCGCGAAACGGATGGAAAGAAAGAAGCGGCAGCTCGACGAACTTTCTCGAGTGCAGAAACTCGAACGCATAAGCCTATACCTGCCGTGCCAGGTAAGGGAAAAGCAACGAATCGAAGCCAAAAAAAATCGGAAATAGTTGACGCGACACGAATAGATCGATCAGTGCAAGTGCCGAGGCTGGAAGCAAACGAGCGCGACAAAGGAGACGTCCCAATCGCGTTTGCTCGAACCCTGTCACGATTGCCAACATCCGGCCGACGCCCACGTGGCTCACTTGCACGACCTCTCGACCGAAATCGTTTCGCAGCTCTTCGTCGTCGTTTCGGACGTCGAAACGGTTCTCGGTCAGATGCAGCGCACCGACGACGTCGACGAGCGACGGATATACGATCGGATCGCTCAGCTGTTTCATCGGACGCTGCTCGAGCTCCAGCTCAAGCCGAATGTCAATGTTCTCACCGGAGCTCCGCCGTTTGAAAATCCTTCAGTCACGGCGGTTAGAACGTGTGAATATGTTCTCTTTGAGGGTTTGGTATGGGTGTTTTTTTCAGGCCGTTCAGAAATTTGTGTCGCGTCAGTATGATTACCTCGGGCAGCCTCAGTGGCAGATGATGAGTACGCTGGTGAAGCACTTTCTCTACTTTGTCAATCGCTGGAAGATGGAGAGTCTGTCGAAGTATGGACGACGAGCGGATGGAATTGGAATCAGCGTCGCCGAATATGGGGGAATATATGAAAAGTATTGCCAATTTAAATTGAAAAACCAATGATTAATTTCTACAAGGAGGACGGTTGAAAGCATGATTTCAGCCTTTTCCTTATTAATTTCTACAAGGAGGAAATATATTTATATACTCAGGGAGCCGTCCTTCGCCCGGAGTATATAAATGTATACTCGGAAGGTTGAAAACATAATTTCAGCCTTTTCCTTATAACGAAATTTGTCTTTGGAGAAATTTTGACCTAATTTATTTGTCTGTAGTTAGGTAATTTGACGAGAGACAGCGCGCAGCGCGCGTATTCAGTCAATGAGTGCCTGCGCTCGGCGCGCCAGTACTCGTCAACGAATGACTGCGCGCGGCGCGCCAGTACTCAGTCAACGAGTGTCTGCGCGCGGCGCGCCGGTACTCAGTCAACGAGTGCCTGCGCGCGGCGCGCCGGTACTCAGTCAACGAGTGCCTGCGCGCGGCGCGCCGGTACATGTAGCGTCTGATCAGAGATAATATTATCTCTGGTCTGATCCGCGTAGCGCGCGTTTCGCTGTCTGTTTATAGAAGCGGCACATATCACCTAGATTTTGCTGATCAAGCATATCGTCGTAACTTCGCATCCGTTTGCTTTTCGCCTCTAAATGGCGACTGATTGTCTTTAGAATAGACCCACAATGCACTTCGCGGCGAATTCTTTGCCTCTACTTGTTCCTATGAAGCATTTTGTTGCATTCAACTGACGTCATATGTAGCGTGACAGGGCGTGCCTTTCGTACGTAGCACGCGTTATATTCTCCATTTTTTCGCGTTTCTAGATTGATTTGCGACAAAATTCGTTTGTGGTTGTTGTCAGAAATGTATTTGCGGCCGATTGAGAGTGTTTTTGGTTGGTGAATAGCTGCAGTCGAAGTGACCCCGGCAGGGTTGTTATATATATACCCAGCGTTTCCATATACTTATCAGTAGCAGGAGCAAGAGCTCGTGGCTAGGATAGAAGGGAGTTGGAAACTCTCCCCAAAGGCTATTAAATAAAATTGCGATTTTAGTAGTCTCATATGATATATGAAATCATATAACGAAACATGATTTCAGCCTTTTCCTTATATATACTGCCTGCCGGAAGAGTACAAACACCGCCTGACGAAACATATATACCGCCTGCCGGAGGAGTACGAACAACGCCTGACGGAATATGTATACCGCTTACCGGCGGAGTACGAACGCCAGACGGAATATCTATGCCGCCTACCAGAGGAGTACGAACAACGCTTGACGGAAAATATATACCGCATGGAGGCGGAGTACGAAGAACGCTTGACGGAAAATATATACCGCCTGCAGGCGGAGTACGAACACTTGACGAAATATATATACCGCCTGCAGGCAGAGTACGAACACCGCCTGACGGAATATCTATACCGCCTGCCGGAAAAGTACGAAAACCGCCTGACGGAATATATATACCGCCTGTAGGCGGAGTACGAACACCGCCTGACGGAATATATAGACCGCCGGCCGGAGGAGTACGAACACCGCCTGACGAAATATATACACCGCCTGCAGGCGGAGTACGAACATCCGCTGACGAAATATATATACCGCCTGCCGGTAGTGAACGAACACCGCCTGACGGAACATATATACGGCCTACCGGAGGAGTACGAACGCCGCCTGACGGAATATATATACCGCCTGCAGGCAGAGTACGAACGCCGCCTGACGGAATATATATACCGCCTGCAGGCAGAGTATGAACACCGCCTGACGAAATATATATACCGCCTGCCTGTTGAGTACGAACACTGCCTGAAGGAATATATATACCGCCTGCAGGCGGAGTACGAACGCCGCCTGACGCAATATATATACCGCCTACCGGCGGAATACGAACGCCGCCTGACGCAATATATATACCGCCTGCCGGAAGAGTACGAACACCGCCTGACGAAATATATATACCGCCTGCCGGAAGAGTACGAACACCGCCTGACGAAATATATATACCGCCTACCGGAGGAGTACGAACACCGCCTGACGAAATATATATACCGCCTACCGGCGGAGTACGAACGCCGCCTGACGGAATATGTATACCGCCTGTCGGAGGAGTACGAACACAGCCTGACGAGAAAAATATACCGCCTGCCGCAGGAGTATGAACAACGCCTGACGAAATATATATACCGCCTGCCGGAGGAGTACGTACAACGCCTGACCGAAAATATATACCGCGTGGAGGCGGAGTACAAATACCGCTTACCGGCGGAGTACGAACGCCTGACGGAATATATATACCGCCTGCAGGCGGAGTACGAACAACGCCTGACGGAATATATACCGCTTGCCGGCGGAGTACGAACGATGCCTGACGGAATATATATACCGCCTACCGGGGGAGTACGAACAACGCCTGACGGAATATATATACCGCCTGCAGGCGGAGTACGAACGCCGCCTGACGCAATATATATACCGACTACCGGCGGAGTACAAACAGTGCCTGACGGAATATATTTACCGCCTGGAGGCGGAGTACGAACACCGCCTGACGAAATATATATACCGCCTGCACGCGGAGTACGAACACCGCCTGACTGAATATATATACCGCCTGTCAGAGGAGTACGAACACAGCCTGACGAGAAAAATATACCGCCTGCCGCAGGAGTATGAACAACGCCTGACGGAATATATATACCGCTTGCCGGCGGAGTACGAACGATGCCTGACGGAATATATATACCGCCTACCGGGGGAGTACGAACAACGCCTGACGGAATATATATACCGCCTGCAGGCGGAGTACGAACGCCGCCTGACGCAATATATATACCGACTACCGGCGGAGTACAAACAGTGCCTGACGGAATATATTTACCGCCTGGAGGCGGAGTACGAACACCGCCTGACGAAATATATATACCGCCTGCACGCGGAGTACGAACACCGCCTGACTGAATATATATACCGCCTGCCGGAGGAGTACGAACACCGCCTGGCGAAATATATATACCGCCTACCGGCGGAGTATGAACGCCGCCTGACGGAATATATATACCGTCTGCCGGAAGAGTACGAACACAGCCTGACGGAATATATATTTCGCCTGCCGGAGGTGTACGAACGACGCCTGACGGAATATATACACCGCCTGCCGGCGGAGTACGAACGACGCCTGACGGAATATATATACCGCCTGCCGGAAGAGTACGAACACCGCCTGACGAAATATATATACCGTCTACCGGCGGAGTACAAACAGTGCCTGACGGAATATATATACCGCCTTCCGGAAGAGTACGAACACCGCCTGCCGGAAGAGTCCGAACACCGCCGGACGAAATATATATACCGCCTGCCGGAGGAGTACGAACAACGCCTGACGAAATATATATACTGCCTGCCGGAGGAGTACGAACAATGCCTCACGGAATATATATACCGCCTACCGGCGGAGTACGAACAACGCGTGACGTAATATATATACCGCCTACCGGCGGAGTACGAACAACGCGTGACGTAATATATATACCGCCTACCGGCGGAGTACGAACGCCGCCTGACGGAATATATATACCGCCTGCCGGAATAGTACGAACACCGCCTGACGAAATATATATACCGCCTGCCGGAGGAGTACGAACAACGCCTGACGGAATATATATACCGCCTACCGGCGGAGTACGAACAACGCCTGACGGAATATATATACCGCCTTCCGGCGGAGTACGAACACCACCGGACGAAATATATATACTGCCGGAGGAGTACGAACAACGCCTTATGAAATATATATACCGCCTGCCGGCGGAGTACGAACGACGCCTGACGGAATATATATACCGCCTGCAGGCGGAGTACGAACGCCGCCTGACGCAATATATATACCGCCTATCGGCGGAGTACGAACACCGCCGGACGAAATATATATACCGCCTACCGGCGTAGTACGAACAATGCCTGACGAATTATATATTTCCCATGCCGGAGGAGTACGAACGTCGCCTGACGGAATATATGTACCGCCTTCCGGAAGAGTACGAACAACGCCTGACGAAATATATATACCGCCTGCCGGAGGAGTACGTACAACGCCTGACCGAAAATATATACCGCGTGGAGGCGGAGTACAAATACCGCTTACCGGCGGAGTACGAACGCCTGACGGAATATATATACCGCCTGCAGGCGGAGTACGAACAACGCCTGACGGAATATATACCGCCTACCGGCGGAGTACGAACGCCGTCTGACGGAATATATATACCGCCTGTCGGAGGAGTACGAACACAGCCTGACGAGAAAAATATACCGCCTGCCGCAGGAGTATCAACAACGCCTGACGGAATATATATACCGCTTGCCGGCGGAGTACGAACGACGCCTGACGGAATATATATACCGCCTACCGGCGGAGTACGAACAACGCCTGACGGAATATATATACCGCCTGCCGGCGGAGTACGAACGCCGCCTGACGCAATATATATACCGTGTACCGGCGGAGTACAAACAGTGCCTGACGGAATATATTTACCGCCTGGAGGCGGAGTACGAACACCGCCTGACGAAATATATATACCGCCTGCACGCGGAGTACGAACACCGCCTGACTGAATATATATACCGCCTGCCGGAGGAGTACGAACACCGCCTGGCGAAATATATATACCGCCTACCGGCGGAGTATGAACGCCGCCTGACGGAATATATATATACCGCCTGCCGGAAGAGTACGAACACAGCCTGACGGAATATATATACCGCCTGCCGGAGGTGTACGAACGCCGCCTGACGGAATATATATACCGCCTTCCGGAAGAGTACAAACAACGCCTGACGAAATATATATACCGCCTGCCGGAGGAGTACGTACAACGCCTGACCGAAAATATATACCGCGTGGAGGCGGAGTACAAATACCGCTTACCGGCGGAGTACGAACGCCTGACGGAATATATATACCGCCTGCAGGCGGAGTACGAACAACGCCTGACGGAATATATACCGTCTACCGGCGGAGTACGAACGCCGTCTGACGGAATATATATACCGCCTGTCGGAGGAGTACGAACACAGCCTGACGAGAAAAATATACCGCCTGCCGCAGGAGTATGAACAACGCCTGACGGAATATATATTTCGCCTGCCGGCGGAGTACGAACGACGCCTGACGGAATATATATACCGCCTGCCGGAGGAGTACGAACACCGCCTGACGAAATATATATACCGTCTACCGGCGGAGTACAAACAGTGCCTGACGGAATATATATACTGCCTGCCGGAGGAGTACGAACAATGCCTCACGGAATATATATACGGCCTACCGGAGGAGTACGAACACCGCCTGACTGAATATATATACCGCTTGCAGGCGGAGTACGAACACAGTCTGACGGAATATATATACCGCCTGCCGGAAGAGTACGAACACCGCCTGACGAAATATATATACCGCCTGCCGGAGGAGTATGAACGACGCCTGACGGAATATATATACCGCCTGCACGCGGAGTACGAACACCGCCTGACTGAATATATATACCGCCTACCGGCGGAGTACGAACGCCGCCTGACGGAATATATACCACCTGCCGGAAGAGTACGAACACCGCCTGACGAAATATATATACCGCCTGCCGGAGGAGTACGAACGACGCCTGACGGAATATATATACCGCCTACCAGCGGAGTACGAACGACGCCTGACGGAATATATATAGCGCCTACCGGCGGAGTACGAACACCGCCTGACTGAATATATATATCGCCTGAAAAGGCGGAGTACGAACGACGCCTGACGAAATATATATACCGCCTGCCGGAGGAGTACGAACGACGCCTGACGGAATATATATACCGCCTGCCGGAGGAGTACGAACGACGCCTGACGGAATATATATAGCGCCTACCGGCGGAGTACGAACACCGCCTGACTGAATATATATATCGCCTGAAAAGGCGGAGTACGAACGACGCCTGACGAAATATATATACCGCCTGCCGGAGGAGTACGAACGACGCCTGACGGAATATATATACCGCCTGCCGGAGGAGTACGAACGACGCCTGACGGAATATATATACCGCCTGCCGGAGGAGTACGAACGACGCCTGACGGAGTATATATACCGCCTACCGGCGGAGTATGAACGCCGCCTGACGGAACATATATACCGCCTGCCGGAGGAGTACGAACACCGCCGGACGAAATATATATACTGCCGGAGGAGTACGAACAACGCCTTATGAAATACATACCGCCTGCTGGAGGAGTACGAACACCGCCTGACGAAATATATATACTGCCTGCCGGAAGAGTCCGAACACCGCCGGACGAAATATATATACCGCCTGCCGCAGGAGTATGAACAACGCCTGACGGAATATATATACCGCTTGCCGGCGGAGTACGAACGATGCCTGACGGAATATATATACCGCCTACCGGCGGAGTACGAACAACGCCTGACGGAATATATATACCGCCTGCCGGCGGAGTACGAACGCCGCCTGACGCAATATATATACCGTGTACCGGCGGAGTACAAACAGTGCCTGACGGAATATATTTACCGCCTGGAGGCGGAGTACGAACACCGCCTGACGAAATATATATACCGCCTGCACGCGGAGTACGAACACCGCCTGACTGAATATATATACCGCCTGCCGGAGGAGTACGAACACCGCCTGGCGAAATATATATACCGCCTACCGGCGGAGTATGAACGCCGCCTGACGGAATATATATATACCGCCTGCCGGAAGAGTACGAACACAGCCTGACGGAATATATATACCGCCTGCCGGAGGTGTACGAACGCCGCCTGACGGAATATATATACCGCCTTCCGGAAGAGTACAAACAACGCCTGACGAAATATATATACCGCCTGCCGGAGGAGTACGTACAACGCCTGACCGAAAATATATACCGCGTGGAGGCGGAGTACAAATACCGCTTACCGGCGGAGTACGAACGCCTGACGGAATATATATACCGCCTGCAGGCGGAGTACGAACAACGCCTGACGGAATATATACCGTCTACCGGCGGAGTACGAACGCCGTCTGACGGAATATATATACCGCCTGTCGGAGGAGTACGAACACAGCCTGACGAGAAAAATATACCGCCTGCCGCAGGAGTATGAACAACGCCTGACGGAATATATATTTCGCCTGCCGGCGGAGTACGAACGACGCCTGACGGAATATATATACCGCCTGCCGGAGGAGTACGAACACCGCCTGACGAAATATATATACCGTCTACCGGCGGAGTACAAACAGTGCCTGACGGAATATATATACTGCCTGCCGGAGGAGTACGAACAATGCCTCACGGAATATATATACCGCCTACCGGCGGAGTACGAACGCCGCCTGACGAAATATATATACCGCCTGCACGCGGAGTACGAACACCGCCTGACTGAATATATATACCGCTTGCAGGCGGAGTACGAACACAGTCTGACGGAATATATATACCGCCTGCCGGAAGAGTACGAACACCGCCTGACGAAATATATATACCGCCTGCCGGAGGAGTACGAACGACGCCTGACGGAATATATATAGCGCCTACCGGCGGAGTACGAACACCGCCTGACTGAATATATATATCGCCTGAAAAGGCGGAGTACGAACGACGCCTGACGAAATATATATACCGCCTGCCGGAGGAGTACGAACGACGCCTGACGGAATATATATACCGCCTGCCGGAGGAGTACGAACGACGCCTGACGGAATATATATACCGCCTGCCGGAGGAGTACGAACGACGCCTGACGGAGTATATATACCGCCTACCGGCGGAGTATGAACGCCGCCTGACGGAACATATATACCGCCTGCCGGAGGAGTACGAACACCGCCGGACGAAATATATATACTGCCGGAGGAGTACGAACAACGCCTTATGAAATACATACCGCCTGCTGGAGGAGTACGAACACCGCCTGACGAAATATATATACTGCCTGCCGGAAGAGTCCGAACACCGCCGGACGAAATATATATACCGCCTGCCGGAGGAGTACGAACAACGTCTGACGGAATATATATGCCGCTTGCCGGCGGAATACGAACAATACCTGACGTAATATATATACCGCCTACCGGCGGAGTACGAACAACGCGTGACGGAATATATATACCGCCTACTGGCGGAGTACGACCGCCGCCTGACGGAATATATATACCACCTGCCGGAAGAGTACGAACACCGCCTGACGAAATATATATACCGCCTGCCGGAAGAGTACGAACACCGCAGGTTGAAATATATATACCGCCTGCCGGAGGAGTACGAACAACGCCTGACGAAATATATATACCGCCTGCCGGAGGAGTACGAACAACGCCTGACGAAATATATATACCGCCTGCCGGAGGAGTACGAGCACCGCACGACGAAATATATATACCGCCTGTCGGAGGAGTACGAACACCGCCTGACGAAATATATATACCGCCTACCGGCGGAGTACGAACACCACCTGAATGAATATATATACCGCCTGAAGGCGGAGTACGAACGACGCCTGACGGAATATATATACCGCCTGCCGGAGGAGTACGAACGACGCCTGACGGAATATATATACCGCCTGCCGGAGGAGTACGAACGACGCCTGACGGAATATATATACCGCCTGCCTGTTGAGTACGAACACTGCCTGAAGGAATATATATACCGCCTGCAGGCGGAGTACGAACGCCGCTTGACGCAATATATATTTCGCCTACCGGCGGAGTACGAACAATGCCTGACGAATTATATATTTCGCATGCCGGAGGAGTACGAACGACGCCTGACGGAATATATATACCGCCTACCGGCGGAGTACGAACGCCGACTGACGGAATATATATACCGCCTACCGGCGGAGTACGAACGCCGACTGACGGAACATATATACCGCCTGCCGGAGGAGTACAAGCAACGGCTGACGGAATATCTATACCGCCTACCGGAGGAGTACGAACAACGCCTGACGGAAAATATATACCGCATGGAGGCGGAGTACGAACAACGCCTGACGGAATATATATACCGCTTACAGGCGGAGTACGAACGCCGCGTGACGCAATATATATACCGCCTGCCGGAAGAGTACGAACACCGCCGGACGAAATATATATACCGCCTGCACGCGGAGTACGAACACCGCCTGACTGAATATATATACCGCCTGCCGGAAGAGTACGAACACCACCTGACGAAATTTATATACCGCCTGCCGGAAGAGTACGAACACCGCCGGACGAAATATATATACCGCCTGCCGGAGGAGTACGAACAATGCCTCACGGAATATATATACCGCCTACCGGCGGAGTACGAACGCCGCCTGACGGAATATATATAACGCCTGGAGGCGGAGTACGAACACCACCTGACTGAATATATATACCGCCTGAAGGCGGAGTACGAACGACGCCTGACGGAATATATATACCGCCTGCCGGAGGAGTACGAACGACGCCTGACGGAATATATATACCGCCTGCCGGAGGAGTACGAACGACGCCTGACGGAATATATATACCGCCTACCGGAGGAGTACGAACAACGCCTGACGGAATATATATACCGCTTACAGGCGGAGTACGAACGCCTGACGGAATATATATACCGCCTGCCGGTAGTGAACGAACACCACCTGACGGAACATATATACGGCCTACCGGAGGAGTACGAACGCCGCCTGACGGAATATATATACCGCCTGCAGGCAGAGTACGACTGACGGAATATATACCGCCTGCCTGTTGAGTACGAACACTGCCTGAAGGAATATATATACCGCCTGCAGGCGGAGTACAAACGCCGCTTGACGCAATATATATATCGCCTACCGGCGGAGTACGAACAATGCCTGACGAATTATATATTTCGCATGCCGGAGGAGTACGAACGACGCCTGACGGAATATATATACCGCCTACCGGCGGAGTACGAACGCCGCCTGACGGAACATATATACCGCCTGCCGGAGGAGTACAAACAACGGCTGACGGAATATCTATACCGCCTACCGGAGGAGTACGAACAACGCCTGACGGAAAATATATACCGCATGGAGGCGGAGTACGAACAACGCCGGACGAAATATATATACCGCCTGCACGCGGAGTACGAACACCGCCTGACTGAATATATATACCGCCTGCCGGAAGAGTACGAACACCGCCTGACGAAATTTATATACCGCCTGCCGGAAGAGTACGAACACCGCCGGACGAAATATATATACCGCCTGCCGGAAGAGTACGAACATCGCCGGACGAAATATATATACCGCCTGCCGGAGGAGTACGAACAGTGCCTCACGGAATATATATACCGCCTACCGGCGGAGTACGAACGCCGCCTGACGGAATATATATACCGCCTGGAGGCGGAGTACGAACACCACCTGACTGAATATATATACCGCCTGAAGGCGGAGTACGAACGACGCCTGACGGAATATATATACCGCCTACCGGCGGAGTACGAACGCCGCCTGACGGAATATATATACCGCCTGGAGGCGGAGTACAAACACCACCTGACTGAATATATATACCGCCTGAAGGCGGAGTACGAACGACGCCTGACGGAATATATATACCGCCTACCGGCGGAGTACGAACGCCGCCTGACGGAATATATACCGCCTACCGGAGGAGTACGAACGCCGCCTGACGGAATATATATACCGCCTGCCGGAGGAGTACGAACGCCGCCTGACGAGATATTTATACCGCCTGCCGGCAGAGTACGAACACCGCCTGACGGAATATCTATACCGCCTGCCGGAAGAGTACGAAAACCGCCTGACGAAATATATACACCGCCTGCAGGCGGAGTACGAACATCCGCTGACGAAATATATATACCGCCTGCCGGTAGTGAACGAACACCGCCTGACGGAACATATATACGGGCTACCTGAGGAGTACGAACGCCGCCTGACGGAATATATATACCGCCTGCAGGCAGAGTACGAACACCGCCTGACGGAATATATATACCGCCTGCAGGCAGAGTACGAACACCGCCTGACGGAATATATATACCGCCTGCAGGCAGAGTACGAACGCCGCCTGACGGAATATATATACCGCCTGCCGGCAGAGTACGAACACCGCCTGACGGAATATCTATACCGCCTGCCGGAAGAGTACGAACACCGCCGGACGAAATATATATACCGCCTGCCGGAGGAGTACGAACAACGCCTGACGAAATATATATACCGCCTGCCGGAGGAGTACGAACGCCGCCTGACGCAATATATATACCGTCTACCGGCGGAGTACGAACGCCGCCTGACGCAATATATATACCGCCTGCAGGCAGAGTACGAACACCGCCTGACGGAATATATATACCGCCTGCCTATTGAGTACGAACACTGCCTGAAGGAATATATATACCGCCTGCAGGCGGAGTACGAACGCCGCCTGACGGAATATATATACCGCCTGCAGGCAGAGTACGAACGCCGCCTGACGGAATATATATACCGCCTGCAGGCAGAGTACGAACACAGCCTGACGGAATATATATACCGCCTGCCGGAAGAGTACGAACGACGCCTGACGGAATATATATACCGCCTACCGGCGGAGTACGAACGCCGCCTGACGGAACATATATACCGCCTACCGGCGGAGTACGAACAACGTCTGACGGAATATATATACCGCTTGCCGGCGGAGTACGAACAATACCTGACGGAATATACACTGTATATACCGCCTACCGGCGGAGTACGGAGAACGCGTGACGGAATATATATACCGCATGGAGGCGGAGTACCGTATTTACTCTAATAAAAGCCGCGGCGTCAATATGTTTCGGGATTGCATTTCAAAACCAAAATTTATTCTTTTGCGCTCTTAAGCGCTTTAGAAAGGGTCTGTAGGAAAGTTGTTCATAGAGCGGCGTTTATTAGAAGGCGGCTTTTATTAGAGTAAATACGGTACGAACAACGCCTGACGGAATATATATACCGCTTACAGGCGGAGTACGAACGCTTGACGGAATATATATACCGCCTGCAGGCGGAGTACGAACACTTGACGAAATATATATACCGCCTGCAGGCTCTGCAAGCAAACTGACGTTTGACTTTCTTCCTTTCTTTCTTTCTTTCTTTTCTTTCTTTCTTTCTTTCTTTTCTTTCTTTCTTTCTTTCTTTCTTTCTTTGCAGTCTCCTTCGCCATGCACACCGCATTTTTACGTTGAGGATACTAAGTAACATTCTTAAGATCTTTTGAGAAAACTTCTGTTAGAGGAACCAAGTGCACTGAACAACTCCAGTGAACCAGGATGCAGTACGGAAGTACATGTGTAAAAGCAGGGTTCTCATCTACGTCAGGAAATATTGTATGGTATTGTTTAGAGTGCGTTGCCTGAGGATTTCAATTGTCTTCGCCATCTGTCACTCTTCGTTGCTTTGCTGGTTCACCTAAGGTAGGAGACGACTACAAAACCGTGAACGCGAACGTAACTATAACCTCCTCGAAGATCTCTACTCCGCGCTCAGACGTACACCGTTTACGCGCTAAACACTTTTGCCTGATTTTATCGTGTATCAGAAGTTTTCCGCATTGCGGGGACTCCCCAAACGCAAAGCCTCGCCGTGCATCGTATCGTACAGTTTTTTTTTTTTGAGTCGGAGGAGACCGAACAACCACAGGGGTTCAGAGGTGATGCACGCAGACGGACGCGGTCGGTCGGTCGCATTGTTGCCGTGGGACGTTAATTCGTAATGCGTTAGCTCCTCCCACTATTGGCGCTCTACCAAGGCACGGCACTAAATGCTCGTTTACTGTACTCTAGGCGACGTTGGGATGAACCTGTGTTTCTTCTTCATCTTTATTATACTGGGAGAAGTGAGGACTTCCATTGCGCAGTTTTGCGGTGGCGGCATCGCCGGCCCAGTTCTTGAATCTACCCTCAAGGTCGCTTGTGCCTTTACTAAAGGGTAAGGGAATCCACTGAGTCAGTTCGTTTGCTGTTCTTTTTAAGTTAGAAGCCTGTGTTCTTCTATTTAATCTCTTTAGATGCGTTATTGACTGTAAGTGTCATTCCCCGAATACATTAAGGGCTTCAACAGGCGCTGAATCTTGTCAGGTATTGAAAAAACTCAGCGACAGTCGCTGTGCAAGTGAGTATAATTTGCATCTAAATCTAGTACTGCCAAAGTGGAGTTCATGCCTGGAGAAATCGGCCTGATAGGACCGGTTGTAACGACGGGAACTCGTGCACAAGAAACGACCTTTGCCTCAACGGCAGATGCTTAGGCACTCCTTTCTTCTGCTTGTCGTGCCAAAAATGCGATAGAAGCGGCCGTTGCGTCACCGGTTCAAGTTCCTGCGCTATCAGCAACATCTGCTATTCCAACGGTGGTCGAAAAAATCAGGCTAGAATTGGCGACGACGGTTGCAAGGCAAATAAAAGTCGAACTCTTGGCCTCTACTTTTAACACTTCTTGTTTCTACTCTAAAGGAATGTCAACCTTTGGCGAATCAGTTTGATTGGACCAGTGTGTCGGGAGGAAGTTGCAATGACAACAATGCTTGCACTAAGGATGATCAGTGCAAAGATGGAAGATGCACAGGAACAGCATTTTCGTGTAAGAGTTGCGAGTCATGCAATGGAAATGGATGCACGCTAAACTCTGGCAATTGTCTCATTGACAATACGTGTTACACAAACAATCAAGTGAACCCTAATGAACAGTGTCAGGTAAACACAAAAACTCTATACTATTTATTAATGTGGTAAATTCTATTTTCTAGGCGTGCAAATCTACGACTAACACCATTCAGTGGTCACCGTTGACCGGTACCAGTTGCAACGACGGCGATATCTGCACGCATTCGGATGCGTGTACCGATCGTGGACTGTGCGTTGGAACTCTGATAACGTGCGTTTCTCCATGCCAGCAATGCGACGGAACATCTCAATGTCAAACTCAAGGATGCTTGACACCTCAGAGGAACTGCGGTTGCCTAATAGGCGGCGTTTGCTACGACAACAACGCAGTGAATCCGAGCAATCAGTGTCAATACTGTAACATCGCTTCATCTCCTACCTCATGGACAAACTATCCGACGCGGCCTTGCGACGACGGAAATCCGTGCACTAGAGACGACACGTGCAACGCAGGAACGTGCAGTGGAACGGACTTCACCAGCGAATGCGATGTGCACACGGTGGCAACGAATCCGTGTGTCAATGGAACTGACTGTGACGGTTCAAATTGTCTACCGACATATTATTCGTCGAGTCGTCAGTGTTATACTAATCAGGACGCTTGCGATTATCCGAATTTGTTTTGCAGCGGAAGCCACGCCGAGTGCCGATATTGTACGAGTGACGGCACGTGCACTTCCGTACTGAGCACAAAGAAAACAACGACGGGTGTTGATCCAACGAACGCCGTCATATCCGTTTTTGAGTCTACGTCATCATCACAGTTATTGTCTCTTGTACAAGGCACAGATGGAAAGTCGTATCTGATGCTGACGAATATTCGAGAAATGAAGATGAGGTTTGAAGGCTTCAAAGTTCCGTGCGGCAACGTCAGAATCGACTGGCAATTAGTGGACACAGCCAACAGTGATGCGGTAGTGTATTCGTCAACGGGCCAGATAGAAATCGCCAGTGAAGCAATACACGACGTAACGGTTACAAACCAATTCACACTAACAAACGGAGGCACATACAGAATCGACGCTACAGCCAAAAATGTGAGAGACACAGAAACTGCGAAAACCTCCGACGAGATCTTCGTCGATATCACAGCTCCAGTAATCGGGGTCATCTACGATGGAAGTCGTCCTGGTCCCAATCAAGTGACAGATATCGATTATCAAAGTGGAATCAACGCAGTTTCAATTCATTGGGACCCAAATACCATTGAGGATCCCGAAAGTGGAATCGATACAGACAGCTATAGAATCGCCGTGGGCACTAGCGCCGGTAGCACGAATATCAAGAACTTTGTGTCGTCAGCGACTGGAGAGATAACTGGACTCACTCTGACTCACGGCACAACGTATTACGTGACGTTGAGAGTGTATAATCGAGCTGGATTGTTCACCATCAGATCGTCGGACGGCGTCACCGTAGACACAACGGCACCAGTAACAGGAGCGGTGACGATTGTTAACAGCACGACCGATCAAACTCAACGCGACTATTTCACATCACCGAGTCGTCGCTTTGTCGCCACGTTGAAAGGTTGTAATGATCCCGAGAGCGGCATACGTCAAATGAGCTGGACAATGTGTTCTACCAATGTACAGAATTCGGCCGATTCAGCGTGCAACACGGCCGGTCACCAAACGTACAGTTGCGCCGATTTTAACGACTGTCTCATCGATATTACGTTTTCACCTTCAGATCGAATCCTTCTCAACGGAAATTTCCAATCAGGCTACTCGTATACACTCAGTTTGTCAATCGAGAACGAAGCTCTATTGACGAGTTCCGTCGACTCGAATGCAGTGATCGCCGACTATGATTCGCCCGTAGGCGGAACAGTGTATGACGGTCTCATTACAGACATTGACTACCAACACGTGAACACGTCAATCAGTGCGAGGTGGTTCGGATTTCGAGACGAACAGAGTGGATTGGACTATTGCCAATTGGCAGTTCGTAGAACATCGCCGGATGTAGTCGTACTTCCGTTCGGCAATGTTGCTCTCAGCGGAATGACCACTAAACCGTTAGATTTGGCAGCAGAGACCGTGTACAGTGTAATCGTACGTTGTTTTGACAAAGCCGGATTCTACACGGACGTTACATCCGACGGAGTATTCATCGATCCGTATCCTCCAATCGCGACAGAGATAGCTGATATTCGGTACGAAGATAACGTAAACGACGAAGACGAAGACAGAGATTTTCAAGTTCAGCAAACAGGCGTGAAAAGCAAATGGAAAGTCTTTCCGTCGGCCAGTGGTCTTGCATCGTGTTTCTGGTCACTGGGATCGACGAGGAATGAATTGCAACTAGGAGACATTGTACCAGAACAGTCCATTCCGACGACAAGTACAAGCTACACCTATATGATTAACCTGTCAATGTCGACGACGTACTTCGCAGCCGTACGCTGTACTAGTCGCGCTGGACTATCGACGACATCGATATCGGATGGGATCGCAGTAGATACAAGTGTTCCTTTGTCGGGAGCAGTCTACGACCTGTGTCCCGATCCGTGTGGCCTTACATCAGACATTGAATTCTCTCCGTCTAATACAGCTCTGAAATTTCGTTGGGATCGTTTCACCGATGCTGAAAGTGGCATCGAATTCTACGAGTGGAATTACGACCAAGACTGTACTGGATTCTATATATTGAGCGAGTTTGAGCCTGTCGGACTAGTTAACGAGATCTTCTCCAATCAATCACTAGATCACAATGTTCAGTATTGTGTAACAGTACAAGGCGTCAATGGAGCTGGACTCAAAGTAGCGAGTAGATCAAAATCAAACGGCGTCCTGATCGATACAACGTCGCCCAGGAGCGTTGTAGTGAGAGACGGAAATAATCCATCAACAGATATTGACTATCAGTCGTCAAGCGAGACCGTGTCATTTACGTGGTCGCAAGTAACAGATCCTGAATCTGGTATCGCTCTTCTCCATGTCGGTCTGGGTTCGTCACAAGGAGACAATGACATCGTGCCACTGACAACGATATCTAACGTGTCTACGTCGCATTCGTTCAGCAACCTGAGACTGGAACAGACCAATGTGTACTACGCATCAGTCTGTGCCACGAATGGAGCTCGTCTACGCACGTGTGTGAACTCCGACGGAATTTTGATTGATACCACTTCTCCTAACACAGGCGTTGTCATTCACGGCGCCGTTCAACCGGGAATGATGTACCAAGCAGACGATAGCAAAATCATAGCGCATTGGTACGGATTCAGAGACTTGGAAAGCTCAGTAGACTATTTCGAATGGGCGATTGGTACATCACCAAGTGCAACCGATGTTCAGGTGTATACGGCGGTCGGTTCCAATGTTACATTTGAGGCAGCTCTTCCTCTCGAAAATGGACAGCAATACTTCGTGTCCGTTATCTGCTACAATGGAGCAGGTTTGCAAATTGCCGACGTCTCTGACGGAGTGACCGTGGACATAACGGCGCCTGTAACGTCAGAGATGACAATATCTCTTACTTGGCCTCGTAGTCCATTCGGAATCATCGCTTCATGGGAGAATTTCACCGACGCCGAAAGTCCGATCTGGTATTACAAGTGGTCAGTCGGTACTACGGAATGTGGTACTCAATCGCAAGTATTCACGAATGTCGGCACGCGAACGACGGCGTCAAATTTCATGATCACGTTTGTATCGGGACTAACGTACTATTCGTCTGTTGTAGCTCGCAATCGAGCTGGGCTGTTATCAAAGATCTGCTCAGACGGTCTTCTATTTGACGACAGTCCACCAATCGCTGGGATTGTCCGAGATGGAGACGGCACGACAGATGTCGATTTTCAAACACAAACGACCACATATTCTTTGAACTGGGACGAGTTTGAAGACGACGAAAGCGGATTGGGTCGGTGCTCGGTGGGCATTGGTACGAGCAATGATAGCGCCGATATTCGCGACTTTGTAAATGTGGGAAAAGGTGTAACTCGATATCGTTTCACTAATGTTGAGCTGCAGAATGGAATCAAGTACTATGGGCTTGTCCGCTGCAACAACACAAATGGATTAGAAACCACCACGTCATCAAATGGCGCTACTATCGATACGACTCCACCAACACCTGGCGACGTTCGTACGATTCGTTTCCAGACTTCACTGACGTCAATCGAAGCTACGTGGGATACATTCACAGACACAGAGAGCTCTATTGACAGTTATTGGTGGTCAATTAGCAGCCACAGTCCTCAAGATACGCTTTCTTTCACCGACGTCAAGCTGAATACGTTTGCTGTACACACAGGACTTAATCTAACAGCGAATAGTACTTACGTTGTAACGGTGAGAGCATTCAATCGTGCAGGACTGTCATCCGTAGCGTCTTCAGAAGGACTCGTAATTGACATAACTCCACCTCGAGCGGGTATTGTGTTTGACGGAATCTCTGGCGCTGATATCGATTGGTGGTATAGTGCTAGAGGCATTGGATCCCATTGGACTGGTTTCACTGACGATGAAAGCTCTATTGTCAGCTACAGATGGTCAATCGGAACGAACGTGGACGGGTGTCAGGTTCTTGCTGCTAGTGACGTGACTGTGAGCACAAGCGCCGAGTGTGACTCGTGCTCATTCATTCCCGGAAGCAAATACATCATCACAGTCGAAACTACAAACGGAGCCGGACTGAAAAGCGTAGCATCGTCAGACGGCTTCGTCGTCGACTTGACAGATCCAGATCCAGGTTCTGTAACATCTCTGACATGGATTTCAAACGACATTCTAAGAGCACTTTGGAGTGGAGCAAGCGATCCGGATAGCGGTCCTCCCGAGTGTTTGATGATAGCAATGGCTCAAACGGGATGGTCCATTGAACACAAATTGGTGAGATTCGAACAACAGACAGTCGACTTCGATATTCGTGGATATGCCACGACAGATAAGGTGAACGTATACGTGAACTGCAGGAACATGGCCAATTTGACGGCATCATCGGCACGTCGAAGTACTGACGCATCTCCACCTCAGTCTGGATCTATTTCACTGGTGCAATTCGACGACTCATCATTTACTATGGAATGGAAAGATTATCGTGATCCTCAATCGGCGATTGAGTCCATGGAGATCAATTTTTCACCGTCATCATCAAATTCGTCAGACGCTGTATTCGTGCAGCCGCAAATGGGATCATTCTATACTTTTATATCAGCCAACAATCTTTATGAAAGCTCAATGTCGGTTTCAGCACGAGCAATCAATCTTGTTGGACTTGTCTCAGATGCAACAGCGGAAGTGTTTACCTTTCCGTCACCTAGTAATGTTCTGAGTGAAGACGACTGTTGCGACGTCACAGTTAACTATAGCGAAACGTCTATTGGAGTGTCTTGGGATTGGAAGAATGAGATGAACATCAGATCATCGGAACTCGGCTACGAATATCGTTACAGCATAGGATCTGTTCCAGGTGGCACCCAGATACTTCGTTACACAGCTGTTGGGACTGAGAGAAACGCTACGTGTAGTGACTGCGTCATGATACAGGGATCGTACTACTACGTCAGTATTCACGCTTCCTTGGACAATTTTGCAACGTACATCGACATTCAGTCGTCACCTGTACTCATTGATCTGACTCCACCTGTATCTGGCGACGTTGTGGACGAAGATTTTTACGCAATCAATGCAACGTTCACGGCATCATGGAGCGGATTCCACGATCCGGAAAGCGTTGTTGATCGGTGTACAGTTTCCATTGTACTACCAACGTCGTCTGAGAGCGTATGGAAAAGAGACGTCGCCTCAAGCGGGACAGGAACCATCTCCGTAAGTGTAGACAAGAGGACTCACGGATCATCATACTTGACTATTTTGACGTGTTACTCCGAAATCGGCAAGTTCTCTACGTCGAGATCGGATGGATTTACCGTAGACGGAACACCGCCATCGGGTGGAAGTGTTTCGTTCAGTATTTCTGGAGTAGAAAGTGGAATGACGGCGATCGCTGGATTCTGGACGGATTTCCGTGACGACGAAAGCGGCATCGTATCGTATCATTGGACTTTGATCAACCGACAAGGAGACTCCGTCTTCAACGAAGACGTTGGGCAAGTTACGTCGTTCTCAGCATCGCTCAACTTGACAACGCAAATTGAATATCAAGTCATCGTTCGAGCCAGAAACAAAGCCAATCTGGACACGTACCGTCGATCGGCTTGGATTATGCACGACACGACAGCACCGGTGGCATCGTATATCTACGACGGTGTGGAAAATTACGATTTAGATTTCCAACTGTCTATCGAAGGCTATTCCGCCTCGTGGGGCAGAATGACTGATAACGAAACAAAGATCGTCGACTGTCTTTGGTACGTCGGCACGGCACCGGGAGGAAGTCAACTCATGCGTCCTCAATCAGTCGGACTCAGCACCGAGGGATCGTGCACTCACTGTACGATGTCACCGGGAATGACTTACTATTCGACGGTCTCGTGTTACAATGCAGCTGGATATCGCACAGTTATATCTTCGGACGGAATTCTAATCGACACGACGTCTCCCGTTAGTGGACACGTGTACGATGGAAAGGGAAAGCAAGACAAGATGTATCAGAGCGAGACATCGTTCGTCGACTGTAGCTGGGACAGTTTCATTGACGCCGAGAGCGGTGTGATGGAGTACAGCGTCTGCTTGGGATCATCAGCTGGTTTATGCAACGTGCACGTAAGGACTGAAAGCATCAATTCCACAGAATGGAACTTCTCCAACTTGATGCTGGAAGACAGACGCATCTACTATTGTTCAGTGTATGGAACGAACGGAGCTGGTTTGTCGTCCGTATCTACGTCGGATGGCGTAACCGTGGACATGACATCGCCGGTAGCTGGACATGTGATTGAAGGCAGAGAGTTCGATTACGACTGTCAGTACTCCGACGAGCCCATTGTATTGTCGTGGTTCGATTTCTACGACAGAGAGTCAGGTATTGCATTTTATGAATTGGGCATCGGCAAAAGCATCGGTTCCGACGACGTCGTACCGTTCACGTGGATTGGGCTCAATCAGACGATGAGCATGGACGTGGATCCTGGAGAAAGCGGAAGTTTGGTGTTCGTGACAATTCGAGCTCAAAATGAAGCAGGAGGTAAGATCCACGCCGTGTCAGATGGTGTGCAGATATTCAAACGAGGTGGTGATCTTCCATCTGGTTGCGTGTCGTTCGGTGCGTAGGGACAATCTCTCCATGACTGTCTCTCACTCGCTCTCACTCCCTCACACTCTAGTTATTTAGGCAATATCTCTTTTTGTTCCGTTTGAGTGAGTGTGCAAATCTGTCTTGTCTTTCTCCAGCAAACTGAGCACGTCAATATCGTTGAAAGCGCGTTACTAAGCAACATCAAACATCGAAAGAGTAACGCTAGAATTGGCGCCTTATGATAGTTCGTGAGGTTACGGAAGTATGCGTTCTCGATCTCGATGACGTCAATAACTAGAATATTGTCCGTTATTGTTTTAGAGTGCGTTACGTGAAGATTCATTCGTCCTTGACGTCTGGCTTCGTCAGTGGTTTCGTCAGGTACGCCCAATATCTAGTCACACCACGGATTGTAGAGTCTACAATCCGTGGTCACACTACGTTCACGGTTAGAAGTCGCTACGTCTCTTTACCTGCACCTGCGACGAGAAGCTGTATGTCTACTGCGCCCTCGAGATAGACACGTCGTTGTGGTTGCTTATTGCATGATCGATGCGCATCACCGTCTTCCATAGAGTGTACACGGAGACAGTATAGAGGCATCCACGTGCACACGTAATGTAGAACAAGCGGCAGAAAGAGTAGTTGGGAGGGCGATCGAATCCTGCCAACAGAACATCCGCTGGCAATGACGCACACGGATGCCTAACAGGTCGCATTGTTGTTACCGTGTGACTAGGATCGACTTCGCTTCCACCGCCCGGTTGTGTACGTTCTGTGATTGCGCGGGCCCCAGCAGCTACTACATATGTAGATTGACTAAAAGTCACGTCGCTTATGCGCATCATCTATTTAGCTGCTCGAACGCCCCTCCCTCTTGCACTGTTTTCTTAATTAATTAAGACGCATATCTAAATATTTAGGTGACTCTGGAATTATGCCATTTCTTCATAATGGCGCGGTTTTCTTCACGTTCATTATACTGGGAGAAGTTGCGAGACGTTCGGTCGGTCAGCCTCAGCGGTGCTTTGGCAGCGGACAAGCCGAGGTCGGAGTGAGAAACAATTGTGCCCGTATTGGAGGGTAAGCGAATGGAAGACGCGGTGCTTTAGCATTGAGGTCTCTTCTAGGTGCTTTATTAACTGTGTATGCGAGCCAGGAGGTACAATAAGGGGGACAACAGGCGATGAAGTTTGTCAGGTAGAAGATCGCTTGAACAGCTGATGTCGGAAAGAGAATTTTTCAATTTAGTACTGCCAAGGAGGACGTCATGCCTGGAGCAATCGTCCTGATGGAATAAGCTGTAGTGACAATGATGTTTGTACTTTCAATGATCAATGCCAAGGTGGGAAGTGCGTTGGAAGAGACTGCGGAAAATGCGCGAAGTGTTTCAAGCTTGGATCGAATATGGCGACATGTGTTGTGGGTGGCGGCAATTGCGACGACGAGAACGCGTGCACAAGAAACGACGCATGCTCCTTTAACACGTGCAGAGGCACTTCTTTTTCCTGCTTGACATGCCAAACTTGCGATGGCAGCGGTTGCGTCACCAATTCGGATTCGTGTGTTATCAGCAACACTTGCTATTTGAGCGGTGATCGGAAAAGCCAGGCCAGGATCGGCGACGACGGTTGCAAGGCAAATACAATTCAAATTTGTGGTCTCTACCTAATTAGCTCTTCTTGTTTCTCTACAGGAATGTGAACCCTTGGCAGATCAGACTGATTGGACCAGTGTGTCGGGAGGAAGTTGCAATGACAACAATGCTTGCACTAAGAATGACCAGTGCAAAGATGGAAGATGCACAGGAACATCATTTTCGTGTCAGGATTGCGAGTCGTGCAATGGAAATGGATGCACGCTAAACTCTGGCAATTGTCTTATTGATAATACGTGTTACACAAACAATCAAGTGAACCCTAATGAACAGTGTCAGGTAAACACAAAAACTCTATACTATTTATTAATGTGGTAAATTCTATTTTGTAGGCGTGCAAATCTACGACTAATACCATTCAGTGGTCACCGTTGACCGGTACCAGTTGCAACGACGGCGATAACTGCACGCATTCGGATGCGTGTACCGATCGTGGACTCTGCAATGGAACTCTGATAACGTGCATTTCTCCATGCCAGCAATGCGACGGAACATCTCAATGTCAAACTCAAGGATGCTTGACACCTCAGAGAAACTGCGGTTGCCTAATAAGCGGCGTTTGCTACGACAACAACGCAGTGAATCCGAGCAATCAGTGTCAATACTGTAACATCGCTTCATCTCCTACCTCATGGACAAACTATCCGACTCAGCCTTGCGCCGACGGAAATTCGTGCACTAGAGACGACACGTGCAACGCAGGAACGTGCAGTGGAACGGACTTCACCAGCGAATGCGATGTGCACACGGTGGCAACGAATCCGTGTGTCAATGGAACATACTGTGACGGTTCAAATTGTCTACCGACATATTATTCGTCGAGTCGTCAGTGTTATACGAATCAAGACGCTTGCGACTATCCGAATTTGTTTTGCAGCGGAAGCCACGCCGAGTGCCGATATTGTACGAGTGACGGCACGTGCACTTCCGTACTGAGCACAAAGAAACCAACGACGGGTGTTGATCCAACGAACGCCGTCATATCCGTTTTTGAGTCTACGTCATCGTCACAGTTATTGTCTCTTGTACAAGGCACAGATGGAAAGTCGTATCTGATGCTGACGAATAATCGAGAAATGAAGATGAGGTTTGAAGGGTTCAAAGTTCCGTGTGGCAACGTCAGAATCGACTGGCAATTAGTGGACACAGCCAACAGCGATACGGTAGTGTACTCGTCAACGGGCCAGATAGAAATCGCCAGTGAAACAATGCACGACGTAACGATTATGAACCAATTCACACTAACAAACGGAGGCACATACAGAATCGACGCTACAGCCAAAAACGTGAGAGACGCAGAAACGGCAAAGAATTCCGACGAGATCTTCGTCGATATCACCGCTCCAGTAATCGGGGTCATCTACGATGGAAGTCGTCCTGGTCCCAATCAAGTAGCAGATATCGATTATCAAAGTGGAATTAACGCAGTTTCAATTCATTGGGACCCAAATACCATTGAGGATCCCGAAAGTGGAATCGATACAGACAGCTATAGAATCGCCGTGGGCACAAGCGCCGGTAGCACGAACATCAAGAACTTTGTGTCGTCAGCGACTGGAGAGATAACTGGACTCTCTCTTACTCACGGTACAACGTATTACGTGACGTTGAGAGTGTATAATCGAGCTGGATTGTTCACCATCAGATCGTCGGACGGCGTCACCGTAGACACAACGGCACCAGTAACAGGAGCGGTGACGATTGTTAACAGCACGACCGATCAAACTCAACGCGACTATTTCACATCACCGAGTCGTCGCTTTGTCGCCACGTTGAAAGGTTGTAATGATCCCGAGAGCGGCATACGTCAAATGAGCTGGACAATGTGTTCTACCAATGTACAGAATTCGGCCGATTCAGCGTGCAACACGGCTGGTTACCAAACGTACAGTTGCGCCGATTTCAACGACTGTCTCATCGATATTACGTTTTCACCTTCAGATCGAATCCTTCTCAACGGAAATTTCCAATCAGGCTACTCGTATACACTCAGTTTGTCAATTGAGAACGAAGCTCTATTGACGAGTTCCGTCGACTCGAATGCAGTGATCGCCGACTATGATTCGCCCGTAGGCGGAACAGTGTATGACGGTCTCATTACAGATATTGACTACCAACACGTGAACACGTCAATCAGTGCGAGGTGGTTCGGATTTCGAGACGAACAGAGTGGATTGGACTATTGCCAATTGGCAGTTCGTAGAACATCGCCGGATGTAATCGTACTTCCGTTCGGCAATGTTGCTCTCAGCGGAATGACCACTAAACCGTTAGATTTGGCAGCAGAGACCGTGTACAGTGTAATCGTACGTTGTTTTGACAAAGCCGGATTCTACACGGACGTTACATCCGACGGAGTATTCATCGATCCGTATCCTCCAATCGCGACAGAGATAGCTGATATTCGGTACGAAGATAACGTAAACGACGAAGACGAAGACAGAGATTTTCAAGTCCAACTGACAGGTGTGAAAAGCAAATGGAAAGTCTTTCCGTCGGCCAGTGGTCTTGCATCGTGTTTCTGGTCACTGGGATCGACGAGGAATGAATTGCAACTAGGAGACATTGTACCAGAACAGTCCATTCCGACGACAAGTACAAGCTACACCTATATGATTAACCTGTCAATGTCGACGACGTACTTCGCAGCCGTACGCTGTACTAGTCGCGCTGGACTATCGACGACATCGATATCGGATGGAATCGCAGTAGATACAAGTGTTCCTTTGTCGGGAGCAGTCTACGACTTGTGTCCCGATCCGTGTGGCCTTACCTCAGACATTGAATATTCTCCCTCTAACACTGCTCTGAAATTTCGTTGGGATCGTTTCACCGATGCTGAAAGTAGCATCGATTTCTACGAGTGGAATTACGACCAAGACTGTACTGGATTCTATATATTGAGCGAGTTTGAGCCTGTCGGACTAGTTAACGAGGTCTTCTCCAATCAATCACTAGATCACAATGTTCAGTATTGTGTAACAGTACAAGGCGTCAATGGAGCTGGACTCAAAGTAGCGAGTAGATCAAACGGCGTCCTGATCGATACAACGTCGCCGAGAGACGTTGTAGTGAGAGACGGAAATAATCCGTCAACAGATATTGACTATCAGTCGTCAAGCGAGACCGTGTCATTTACGTGGTCGCAAGTAACAGATCCTGAATCTGGTATCGCTCTTCTCCATGTCGGTCTGGGTTCGTCACCAGGAGACAATGACATCGTGCCACTGACAACGATATCTAACGTGTCTACGTCGCATTCGTTCAGCAACCTGAGACTGGAGCAGACCAATGTGTACTACGCATTAGTCTGTGCAACGAATGGAGCTCGTCTACGCACGTGTGTGAACTCCGACGGAATTTTGATCGATACCACTTCTCCCAACACAGGCGTTGTCATTCACGGCGCCGTTCAACCGGGAATGATGTACCAAGCAGACGATAGCAAAATCATAGCGCATTGGTACGGATTCAGAGATTTGGAAAGCTCAGTAGACTATTTCGAATGGGCGATTGGTACATCACCAAGTGCAACCGATGTTCAAGTGTATACGGCAGTCGGTTCCAATGTTACATTTGAAGCTGCTCTTCCTCTCGAAAACGGGCGGCAATACTTCGTGTCGGTCATCTGTTACAATCGAGCAGGTCTGCAAATTGCCGACGTTTCTGATGGAGTGACTGTGGACATAACGGCGCCTGTAACGTCAGAGATGACAATATCTCTTACTTGGCCTCGTAGTCCATTCGGAATCATCGCTTCATGGGAGAATTTCACCGACGCCGAAAGTCCGATTTGGTATTACAAGTGGTCAGTCGGTACTACGGAATGTGGTACTCAATCGCAAGTATTCACGAATGTCGGCACGCGAACGACGGCGTCAAATTTTATGATCACGTTTGTATCGGGACTAACTTACTATTCGTCTGTTGTAGCTCGCAATCGAGCTGGGCTGTTATCAAAGATCTGCTCAGACGGTCTTCTATTTGACGACAGTCCACCAATCGCTGGGATTGTCCGAGATGGAGACGGCACGACAGATGTCGATTTTCAAACACAAACGACCACATATTCTTTGAACTGGGACGAATTTGAAGACGACGAAAGCGGATTGGGTCAGTGCTCGGTGGGCATTGGTACGAGAAATGACAGCGCCGACATTCGCGACTTTGTAAATGTGGGAAAAGGTGCAACTCGATATCGTTTCACTAATGTTGAGCTGCAGAATGGAATCAAGTACTATGGGCTTGTCCGCTGCAACAACACAAATGGATTAGAAACCACCACGTCATCAAATGGCGCTACTATCGATACGACTCCACCAACACCTGGCGACGTTCGTACTATTCGTTTCCAGACTTCACTGACGTCAATTGAAGCTACGTGGGATACATTCACGGATACAGAGAGCTCCATTGACAGTTATTGGTGGTCAATTAGCAGCCACAGTCCTCAAGATACGCTTCCTTTCTCTAACGTCAAACTGAATACGTTTGCCGTACACACAGGACTTAATCTAACAGCGAACAGTACTTACGTTGTAACGGTGAGAGCATTCAATCGTGCAGGACTGTCATCCGTAGCGTCTTCAGAAGGACTCGTAATTGACATTTCTCCACCTCGAGCGGGTATTGTGTTTGACGGAATCTCTGGCGCTGATATCGATTGGTGGTATAGCGCTAGAGGCATCGGATCCCATTGGACTGGTTTCACTGACGATGAAAGCTCTATTGTCAGCTACAGATGGTCAATCGGAACGAACGTGGACGGGTGCCAGGTTCTTGCTGCTAGTGACGTGACTGTTAGCACAAGCGCCGAGTGTGACTCGTGCTCATTCATTCCCGGAAGCAAATACATCATCACAGTCGAAGCTACAAACGGCGCCGGACTGAAAAGCGTAGCATCGTCAGACGGCTTCGTCGTCGACTTGACAGATCCAGATCCAGGTTCTGTAACATCTCTGACATGGATTTCAAACGACATTCTAAGAGCACTTTGGAGTGGAGCAAGCGATCCGGATAGTGGTCCTCCCGAGTGTTTGATGATAGCAATGGCTCAAATTGGATGGTCCATTGAACACCAATTGGTGGGATTCGAACAACAGACAGTCGACTTCGATATTAGTGGATATGCCACGACAGATAAGGTGAACGTATACGTGAACTGCAGCAACATGGCCAATTTGACGGCATCATCGGCACATCAAAGTATCGACGCATCTCCACCTCAGTCTGGATCTATTTCACTGGTGCAATTCGACGACTCATCGTTTACTATGGAATGGAAAGATTATCGTGATCCTCAATCGGCGATTGAGTCCATGGAGATCAATTTTTCACCGTCATCATCAAATTCTTCAGACACTATATTCGTGCAGCCGCAAATGGGATCATTCTATACTTTTATATCAGCCAACAATCTTTATGAAAGCTCAATGTCGGTTTCAGCACGAGCAATCAATCTTGTTGGACTTGTCTCAGATGCAACAGCCGAAGTGTTTACCTTTCCGTCACCTAGTAATGTTCTGAGTGAAGACGACTGTTGCGACGTCACAGTTAACTATAGCGAAATGTCCATTGGAGTGTCTTGGGATTGGAAGAATGAGATGAACACCAGATCATCGGAACTCGGCTACGAATATCGTTACAGCATAGGATCTGTTCCTGGTGGCGCTCAGATACTTCGTTACACAGCTGTTGGGACTGAGAGAAACGCTACGTGTAGTGACTGCGTCATTATACAGGGGTCGTACTACTACGTCAGTATTCACGCTTCCTTGGACAATTTTGCGACGTACATCGACGTTCAGTCGTCACCGGTACTCATTGATCTAACTCCACCTGTGTCTGGCGACGTTGTAGACGAAGATTTTTACGCAATCAATGCAACGTTCACGGCATCATGGAGTGGATTCCACGATCCGGAAAGCGTTGTTGATCGGTGTACAGTTTCCATTGCACTACAAACGTCGTCTGAGAGCGTATGGGAAAGAGACGTCGCCTCAAGCGGGACAGGAACCATCTCCGTAAGTGTAGACACGTGGACTCACGGATCGTCATACTCGACTATTTTGACGTGTTACTCCGAAATCGGCAAGTTCTCTACGTCGAAATCTGATGGATTTACCGTAGACGGAACACCGCCATCGGGTGGAAGTGTTTCGTTCAGTATTTCTGGAGTAGAGAGTGGAATGACGGCAATTGCTGGATTCTGGACGGATTTCCGTGACGACGAAAGCGGCATCGCATCGTATCATTGGACTTTGATCAATCGACAAGGAGACTCCGTCTTCAACGAAGACGTTGGGCAAGTTACGTCGTTCTCAGCATCGCTCAACTTGACAACGCAAATTGAATATCAAGTCATCGTTCGAGCCAGAAACAAAGCCAATCTGGACACGTATCGTCGATCGGTTTGGGTTATGCACGACACGACGGCACCGGTCTCATCGTATATCTTCGACGGTTCAGAAAATTACGATTTAGATTTCCAACTGTCTATCGAAGGCTATTCCGCTTCGTGGGGCAGAATGACTGATAACGAAACAAAGATCGTCGACTGTTGGTGGTACGTCGGCACGGCACCGGGAGGAAGTCAACTCATGCGTCCTCAATCAGTCGGACTCAGCACCGAGGGATCGTGCACTCACTGTACGATGTCACCGGGAATGACTTACTATTCGACGGTCTCGTGTTACAATGCAGCTGGATATCGCACCGTTATATCTTCGGACGGAATTCTAATCGACACGACGTCTCCCGTTAGTGGAAACGTGTACGATGGAAAGGGAAAGCAAGACAAGATGTATCAGAGCGAGACATCGTTCGTCGACTGTAGCTGGGACAGTTTCATTGACGCCGAGAGCGGTGTGATGGAGTACAGCGTTTGCTTGGGATCATCAGCTGGTTTATGCAACGTGCACGTAAGAACTGAAAGCATCAATTCTACAGAATGGAACTTCTCCAACTTAATCCTGGAAGACAGACGCATCTACTATTGTTCAGTGTATGGAACGAATGGAGCTGGCTTGTCGTCCGTATCTACGTCGGATGGCGTAACCGTGGACATGACATCGCCGGTGGCTGGATATGTGATCGAAGGCAGAGAGTTCGATTACGACTGTCAGTACTCCGACGAGCCCATCGTATCGTCGTGGTTTGATTTCTACGACAGAGAGTCGGGTATTGCATTTTACGAATGGGGCATCGGAAAAAGCATCGGTTCCGACGATGTCGTACCGTTCACGTGGATTGGGCTCAATCAGACGATGAGCATGGACGTGGACCCTGGTGAAAGCGGAAGTTTGGTGTTCGTGACAATTCGAGCTCAAAATGAAGCAGGAGGTAAGAGCCACGCCGTGTCGGATGGTGTGCAGATGTTCAAGCGAGGCGATGATCTACCATCTGGTTGCGTGTCGTTTGCGTAGGGTTTCTTCTCACTGTGTCAGTATTGTTCTCCCCACTATGCACGATTGTCTGTAGGGTTGACTTTTTTTTTCTGTTAGGACTACTTGAAAGTGAGGGACCGTTTGGTTTATTGAGTGTTTGACTTGGAATTGCATCACACAAGATCGTCATTTAGCATTTCGATTTTGGGAATCTATCTAGCCAAATTCTTAACAGGAAACTGCCGGAAGAGTGAAGGGTAAGCTTTGCTACGGAGGCGCACCTATACCTTATTTCTAAAATTTCTAGTTCTAAGGTGCAAAAGGATTAGCATGAATTTTAACGTTTCGAAGTCTTATTTCCGTCTTGGGCCTATACGTCTTCTCATCTGAAGGTACCTTCTCCAAATCATCCAGAGTTTCAAACCCATATATGACTCTAACGAAAAGCCCTTATAGTCATCATCATCGTCAAACCACGCCGGAAGAACTTACTTCCCAAACACCGTGTATTTTCCATCTAGATGCGACTGCCGAGCATAGGTAATGAAAAACTGCGAAGCATTGGTATCGGGCCCATTGTTGGCCATCGATACAATGCCTCTGCTGGAATGCTGGGAAAGGGGGCCAATGAATCAATAATCCCTTTTACCAATTTACACAAGACCAACTTTTAATGCATCGCTAATTTCGTCTTCAAATTTCCTATTCCATATGCTCGTGCCTCCTTTTCCTGTACCAGTAGGATCTCCTGTCTGAACCATAAAGCCTTTGATGTTTCTAGGAGAAGCACGCTTTGGAATCTTGAAAGATAGCCCTATGGTTCGGAAAGACCTGTGGAAAAGGCAGTTGTCGTAGTAGCCACTTGCGCAAAGAGCGAGAAAGTTCTGTGAGAGCCAGTATGAAGTTGTTGGGGTGCTGGTTTATGCTAACCTCGCACGCTTTAGGAACTTCGTCACATGCAAGTTCGATTTTGATGTCCCCAAGATCCGTTTTGAGTGTCACTGCCTAAATAAAAGAAGACGGCTCTCCGTGATTTCGTTCGAACAGAAAAAGAAGCACCATTTGGCTTATTGGGATCCGGGACGCAACAACGTGGCACGTGCGCTAGGCAGCCAGAAAAATCGACCAGGATTTGGATTGGATCAAAGCGCAGTGGCTGTGGGTGGCTGTGAGGAGTTTCTAACTTTTTTCGACGTTGTTTGTGCTTACTGTGTTCTTTTAGTGGTAAACGAACCAGCGAAACCTGCGTTTTTCTCACCACGTGGTTGGGCGCAGGCGTCCCATCGCCTCCTTTGTCGTCAAAAGTCGGTAAGCATGTTTATTTGAGTCTGATTAATGCATAACGGTCACTGAATAAACCAGTTCAGTTGTATTAGACAGACTGATTACATGCACAATAACAGACAGATACTGGTGCAGCAGTCGAGAACAGCTGAGACAGTATTAATGGAAAAGCTTCATTCATTTTGCTTCCGTTTTCAATAGCCGTACACAATGCAGCTGGTGCTGTGACGACACAGTCACACCAGATGAAACGCCTCGAAATCTCAACACGGGGACGCAAACGTTTCATTGATTGACAATGAAAAACGAAGCGTTCAAACGTTTCATTGGCAATCAATGAAACGTTTGTGATCCCGTGTTAGAAGTTTTTATGTTTTAACATGTATGGTGCGCGATTTCGAGGCGTTTCATCTAGTGTGACTCTGTCTGTAAATGCAGCGCTGCTACATTGTCTGGCCTCATTGAAATCAGAAGGCAAAACACAAGGACACTTCTACCGACTCGCGTCGTTGCCCGTGCTTGTATCCGCTCGGCATCCACCAACGGTGTGACAGCTTCCCCGCCGGCAGCACTTTTCACGTGTTTGAATCTTTTAAGACGTGACCCTTCCAGGAAGCTAAAAGGTTTAGCATTCCTACTACCATTCCTAATTTGTAGAAATTATTTCAAAACCCGTTTGTAAGCTTCACGCGTAGGACTTACCTATTGGGCAGCAGGAAATCTCCTTTTCTCTTATTAGTTTTTCAATAGTCACAAGCCTGTCACTAACATCATCAAGCTTGTCAGTGATTTCCATGTTTTGCTGGTGATGATTTGTTGGTTGATGGGGTGTACAAGCTGTTGACATGAGTGCTGCCGGAGGCCTTTTAATCGTCACCTTAGGTAACAAAACGCATAAGACTTCATCTGGAGGTTTACGGGCCTAGCGTTCCGCCTACTCCTCTTCTTCCCTCCCCGTTGATTGCTTGTGCAAAAAACGGGATTAACCCCTTAGGTCCCCAAACCTGGGATTAACCCCGAGTCCCCGAGTTCCCAAGCTCCTTTGTTTTACTAGCTCTGCTGCGTGTAGACTCCATATTATAGGACTACGTTTTAACGTTAACTTTGGCCGGCCGCAGATACAGCGCTGGGCATTTATTTGCTTTCAGGGGATTCTATCCCGGTGTCTATAATCATATCTATGGTTTCATTAATGCAATGGGATGACGCGTGTGCTGTCTGCTCTACTCTAACTTATAACATACCTTTCTTTTCAGCCTAAGCGGCGTTGACGTCGATCTCACTTTCTCAGAGAAAGGTAAGAGAGGTTTTCCAGGATTGGACGGCAGTGACGTAATGCGCGTGAGAGCACTCCGGGCCACACACGCATGACGTCGTTTCCAGAAAATACAAACCTCTTTGCATGTGACCCGTTGGGGTCACGTGTGAAGGGCTCTGAATAGAATTTTTGTGAATAATTGCGCGCGAAAGAACTGTTGTATCAATATGCATACACTGCGTTGCAGGCAAAGAGATCCTGTCTCTTCACAGATGACAGCTGTTTTCTTGCAGGATAGATGGTACGTCTTCTACTAAAGAGTGAAATACCCAAACAGCAGATACGAAGAGCGGACTTGTGCAGTTTTGCATGTGTAGCTTTTAGTAGGCGCATAACATGATTTACACGCCTTGCTGCGCGTTAGGATAGATAGGGTAGGTTAGATTAGGGCACCGGCGGGGTGGTGCACCCCGCGTGCGCTGCCGCCGCCATGGAGAAAAGGCCAGAGTACAGACATTTTATTTCAATAAAAAGGAAAAAACGAACGGACCTTTTCTTTTTCTTTCGCGGGCAGTTTTTGTTGACGGGGTCTTGCCCAGGACCCCGGAGCAGTTTTTTTATTGGGGTCATGCCCAGGACCCCAGAGCAGTTTTTAATGACGGGGTCATGCTCAGGACCCCAAACCCTATCAATGAACATTAGTGAAAAATAGACAATACGTTCTATGCGTACCTGCAATCTTTTTTCCTCGTTTTGATCTAGACCTTGGCTGTGTGTGCCTGCAAATACATAAAGAAGACGCTTGCAGGCACACATTTTTTCTGTAGGCGTCATTCTCCTGGAGAGACTACTAATAATAATGGTAGCCTCAAATAGGAGATGCAAGCCGTAAGTAGGCAGTTTTCCTTCTCGGGGCCGCACAACCACAAGCAGTTGATGTAGGCCTGCCCAGGAGACGCTGGCCTTTTAGACGTTATGGCCTCATACCAAAAGGAGGCATACAGGCAGTTTAGAGGACTGCAACTATAAGGAAGTTACAAGTCTTCGTGGTCCCACAGTTGGACCAACCCGTCCTGCCGAGGACGTTGGGACCGCGGTCTACCTCTTCGTCTCCTTCTTCTTCATACCCACAATCCATTCTATAAAACGAGAGAAAGAAGTATTAAAATAAATAACAGTTTGAGGTGAATCTGACACAAACGAGGTCAAATCATGCCAGCTGTTTTAAGCATTAAAAATAGGAATCTGAGAGGTGAGCCAATTTACCAAGCTATAACTCAGGGCTCCATAACAAATCCCGCGATTTCAAACGATAAATGAGCGTTGTGCTAAACACTTGGCTCGCGCACTGTTTCTCCGATGCGTTTTAGGCCTCTACCCCTTCTTTATCAGTCTAAAGGCATTAAGAAGCGCTCTTGATGCCGTTCGCTGCTACGAAGTTGCGGAGAGCGGAGTTTTGAGCGTCCTACTTGGGTTCTTTCACTTTTGCGGCGATCGCAGACTTGATACGCCTCTAGGGATCTTGTCGCACACGCTGTAGCAAAGGCAAATTCTTTTTCAAGGCGATGCGGCCGGCTCCTTCGTCGGCCGGCTCCTTCAACAACGGTCTTTTCTGCCACGTGCCAGCTACAGAACAACGGCGCGCGCTAGACAAGAAAAAATGAGTAAAAAAGACTCGTCTTTCAAGGTACCGATTGCCTTTATAGCTTGCTCCAAGCTCAATTCTTTGTACCAGTGGTCTTTGAACGAGAAGCCGATTAAGGTAGACAAGTGGGACGGAGCGAAAGTGAAGAATGCCTTGGACGACGCTGCAAAGAAGGCAAGAAACGTCGGCTGTTAGCATCCATACATGTATATATCGACTGTAGATACTAACCGATATGGGCTGCAAGGAATCTCATTCTTTGATGGACATTCGTCTCGCAATCTGTTCATTGGCCTGCGTTCTGTCCCTCTTCGCTCTCGCCTACGATTATCTCTTTCCGTTTCCTCTGTCCAAATACATCTTGGCTTTCTGCTCATTAGGATATCCTCTGAAGCATGTGGTGTTTAGTTGTAGTACTCTACCTGATATGTCCTTATTTGATCTTGACTTCTCTTACGTACTTCTTTCTCATGTCCATCTTGACGTTGTTCACTGCGTTCAAAGAGAGGAATTACGTATATTGGGGAGTTCAGAATCCAGCGGGAAAGGTAAACAAAAAACGGTACCTGTAATATACCAACAAAACCATCTCAAACTGCGTCCTAATGGCTTGAAAGTTTGAGACGGTGAGAACTATCTGATGAATTGGGCACTTTTGTACAGTAACCAAATCATCAGATTCAGATTGCTACTAATTATAAATTACCCCATTTTCAGGATTCGTCACCCAGGTTTTGGGCCCTGCGTTCGATCCTGAAACGCTTTGATCACGAGTTCACTCTCGTGATGGAAATGCAGCGCGGTAAAGGCGGGCAAACATTCGAATCAGAATTCACAAAGTAAAAAGAAACCTTGTAAAATTCTATCGGGTGGTGAAATACATCTTTTCAGATCGATCGGAACCTGGTTCGACGACGAAGGAATTCTTCACGAAGACGAGTTCAAGAAGAGCGTGAAAGAACTGCATGCAGATTTGCTATCTAGGGGAAAAGACGATTGAACGTCAACGAGACAGGAAAAAAGGCATTTCACTGCCAGTTAGTAGCGATAGTGTTCTCAATAAAAGAAAGAGAAAACGAGGAATAGACCTTAGTTGGGCGATGGCATACCCATCGAAGTATCATCAACCGACGTGTCTTCTTCTACCTGAGTATTGGGATGCGATTCCTCGTCGATAGCGTCAACGTCGTCTCCCTCGAGCCCCGTTCTTAGTAATCGAACAGGACTATAGGTCGGCGCACTAGCCAACGAGTGCGCCGGCGTGCGCGGAACCGTAATCTCTTCGTCGTCAGACAGGCTCCCATTTGAGGACAAGGACGGACGTTCTCTAGTCCTTGGCTCCGGCGATGGGATGACGACTTCGATGCGCTGCGACGAAACAGCGCCGCGCGGCGACAAGTGCAGCCCTTCTCCCTCGAGCATCGGACTCGCTCGTTTCGTCCTATTCGTCACATCTGTCTGGCTTAGTCGTAAGCCCTGAAAGTTCACGCGAAGCGAGTTGAGCGACGTGCCGGACGCCGACGGGCCAAGTCCGACCGCCGACGACGACTCAAACGGAGCTTGGGGTAGAGTGATGCGCGAGAGACCGGGCGACACTTGACTGGTCGAATTGCTCGCGTTCAGATGCTGGTCTTTACCGCGGAGCACGGAGGAGAGACTGCCGGCGAGAAGTTCGGCGGAGAGAGACGTTTTTAAGGTTAATGCGGATGGGGGAAGGTCGACTGAAATGTCTTTGACTGCAATCGTCGCTTGTTGCATGGAGGCGGCGTTAAGAGCGGGGACCATTGCTCCTGTCGTACGCTGAGGAACGCTGGGGTCTGCGTCTTCTTCCGGTGCAGTGATCTGAAGGGGCTTTCGAGTTGATTTTTCAGTGAGACTCGAACCGGATACACTAAGTAAGAAAAGCTCCACGTGGAGTCATTATTTGTATTTCATGATATGCTAACCTGACGTGTAGCTGTTCGGTTCTAATACCGCTGGATAAAAAAACATCAATGAAACGTCACTCATGTTTGAGACTTGTTTACCCTTCAGACGAATGGGCTCCTAATAGAAGTGGCGTCTGCCTAAAATGAACTGTCTTTTTCAACTAAAACCAATCGATCAAGTCAAAACTCAATTATTTTTGATCGAGCAAGTGACTTGCCTTCGGTAGCTGAGGTGGAGAACGTGACACTATTCTGTACTTAACGTCACAAGGCAAGAGAGCCACGTGCAAACGAGATGTAGTATGCTGGTAAGGACTAAACCAAAAATGATCCAATACTTATGTACTTCTGCAAACACTACCTCAATTGACGTGAAGGCGAGGATGACTCAGGCAAAGGACAGCTTCTACTCCGCAGCTAAAAAGACACAGTGACAGACCAAAGTTTGAAGCGAGACAACGCCGTGTGGCCGTTGATGAATTTTAATTTATTCAATATTTTTTTAAAGTGTAGACCTTGTTTCTCGTCATCGCCTTCGTTTTCCGCGCGGGCATCCACACCAAACAGCGCTGACGCCGTTCAATTCCGTGCCCAGCCGGCTGAACAGAGAGCCGATGAACCGTTTTGTCTCGAGACGAAGGCGACGGCGTTTTCTTTTGCAATTTCTCCGATCTTGACGACGTCGGCGCCAAACGGAGAACAATTTCTTAATAGGTCTTCGAGCGCGGAGGCGGCGCATTCTGACCTGGGCAGTGGTTCTCGCAGCGGCGCCAATTGCTTTGTATGGAGGCCAATCGATTCTGTCCAGTCGTCGTTTTCGACGTCAAGTGCTTGGATTTTCAACGTCGGAAGGCTTTCTAAAGAGACGAAGTCCTTTCGAGAGGCGTTTGCGATCATCCGGATCGTTTTTACCGGGTTCGATTGACGATAGGGCGTTGAAACGATCGTAATTCGTCTTCGAAACGCTCCGAATTGGGTTTTGAAGGTATTCAAAGACGGTGGGAACGTTGTGCACAGGGAATCGGTGTCGGGGACGGCTGTTTGATCGCACATCGTCCATTTGTACGGATCGTTGTTCGGGAAACAAGAGCGCCCGTATTCCACGTTGAATAACACGAGGCTTAAAATTAATCCACAGTCAGTGGCTATTTAATCTATTTAATCTATACCAAAAACACATCAGAGTGCCATACCCATTATGCCCATCAGACAACAAAGAACGAGCATATAGTTGATTTTCTTTGCACCAGACGTAGAAGCAGTAATAGTAGTAGAAGCCTTTGTCCCTGTGTTAGAGACACTGGACACTGAAGTCAGTGTAGGCGATTCATTACCGAGAGCCACGTAGCGAAATTCCTTGACGATCAATTCCAAATGTTGACCGGACGTCGGCGGTGCTCCACGAAACAGCCAAAAGTTGACGATCGGCGTTTCGTCGCCGGGCGGCGGCACTTCGCCGGAATCGTTAAACGTCCACGAAAATCGACCTCCGTCTTTCCAGCGCGTCTCGAAGTCAACCCGATCGGGCGCCCAGCGAAACGAGTACGACGCATTTCGAACGCCGCTTGGCACGACGAATCGACGTAGGTTGCCGGGATTGTGCCACGGCTGAACGACGTACTGAGCGTTCGTCGGCTCGGACGCGTCGCCCCAGCGCGCCAATTCGACGTCGATTTCGCGATGAGCGTAACTGCTGTTGTGCGAGTAGGTGAAAAGGCCCACGACAGCCTGTGGATCTACGACATCCGCTTCGGCGTCGAGAATCCATGTATAGGTGCCGTAGCCAAGTGATTCGGTCAAGACGACCTCCGAGCACGTCCACTTGCCGGTCGTGTTTGATATTCGGAGGTGGAGAGAGCCATTTGAGTCGATCTGTACGTGGTAGTCGTCCGGGGACCAAAAGTTTGGACCGGGGCCATATACGTTCGAGCCGGACTCCTTCACTGTCCACGTTCGGCCGGAGAACTGTATGGTGCGACCTGTTGTCGTTGAGTCGTAGCACTGAAGAATGAAATAGGCGAGATAAATGCGCGACAGCGTATTCATGTCTTTGCTCTTTCCGCTCGTCACGTGCTGTCGCTGAGTAGAAAGGCGTGGCGTGTCCGGCGGCCCTTCGGGTTGCGTGCATGTGCCTAGACAAAAATCATCAACCTGTCATTGCTAAATCATGCGTTTAGCTTTTATTTCTGTACCAGAGGAGGTACGAACAGCCCCAGTGGTGCACGATCTCAGTGTGAACTGCAAACCAAAACTTCCTTGGTCTTACATAGGAGGGTAAAAGTCCTATGCTTGTTCAAAAATTGATGCAGTTCGTTTCTTTTTCAAAGTAGAACTAGATTAATTAATTAATTAATTTATTTATTTAATTGATTCGGGGAGCCCCCAAAGCGTACCTATTCCAATATTCGCACGGTTTTTCAAATTTGAGCGCGAATTATCAATTTCGAAGCGCTTCGTAGTCGTAGATCACTGCAAAAAAAACGAAGCGAAAGTTATCGGCGACGTCAGGGTGGACGGATCGCCTTTTTCATCGCGAAAAACGGGCACCCGATCGCCCATACGCTCACTGACGCCGTAATTTGCATCGTTGTTGGCTCCCGCGTCGTCGTCGTTGTCGCCGAAATCGGACGTTTGTTTCTACGCCACGTTCTGCTTCGATCACGTGTTCGATCGATGTCCGGGCCGTTCGACAAGCCCGCGAAAAAGCCAATCGACGATAATGTAGAGCGAAACGTAAGACGAAACTGCGAAGAAGAAGAAATGCGACCACGAGGAATCGTACGCCATCTTGACCTTGAGGCGAGAAATCTTGCATCATTATTGCCAAGAATAGATTTGCTGACCATGATCATGATGCAATCGATGGTCAAACGGTCATTAAAAATTCGCACCTATTCGAAGGAACCAACCAGAGCGCTAGTTGAACCCAACGTGAGGTCAACGGACCAATGAGCGCGCTGGGCGGAGCTACACGGTTCAAAAGGGAAGTGCACACCGATTCTCCTTCAGTTGCGGCCTAGGGTGGGTGCGGCGTGGAGCAATCTGCGTCTCATCCTTGACGGACTGGCTCGGGAGTATCGGCAAAAGGACAGTCTGGATCGTCGGATCAGCGTGGCCCACGGATTAATCCCGTGCCGGAGCCTCTAAGCAGGGCGATGGGGGGCTTCGGCCTCGGTTCACGCACTGAGCAGAAAGATCGCCTATATGTCTTATTGTCGCCAAACGAGCACGACCTGCGTTAAGCAGAGTGGGTACGGCTCGGAGGGGGTGTCGCAAGCGGTCTGGTTGCCGGCACTTATCTCACCAATTGGCACGATTAGATTGCGGATGATCTGGCTCAGGAGAATTCGATCTGGGCATTGCACGTCCTTTCCTGTCGACTCCTACAAACGGTAGTCAGCCGCTCTCCACCTCAGAAGCCCTGGTTCTTAGCTTCGTGCTTACCAATGTGGTCAGGTATCGTCGCGCCGGGGGACTCGGTATTAGGGGCCGACTACTCGTCCAGGCGGATACTGGTTGAGGTGGCCTATGAGGTCAAAACTCGCCCGAAACTTTTTGGAACCGGTGGTCATCGCTTTGCGGTGGCTGCCATGAGCTACGAAACGTCCGAACCTCCCCGTGGTGTAGCTCGGGTAATGCTAATACGGACGCATTCAGAAAAGGTACGTAGAACGATATTTTGACAGTGACTAATTGGGATTTGATTTTAGATCGCGAACGAAGATCGAAGAGAGAACGATCGACGAAGACGAAAACAGCTGAAGAAAAACGATCGACGAAGATGCGTAGAGAAGGCCCGCGGAAGAACGAACGAACGAACGACGAAAAAGGATCGAAAACTACAGTTAGATTAGGTTTCTGCATGTACTGTACGAAATAAAATCCAATGTGCGCAACTTGTGATCGTGTACGTGGCCGTCGCGCATTCGCCCAGATTTGATTCTCGTTCAGCCTGCGATCTATTGGATGATTTTCTGACCGAATTGATCAAAGCGGAAGGCAGAGGCAAGCGTTTTCACGCGATTCGACGAGGCTCGCCATTTCGTTTTCAGACCTAGAGGCTAGAGCAGGCTTCGGAAAATACAGCAGAACCCTGTAGGGACATCAGCGAGGACGATTTTAGCGAAACAAAGAGGTGTAGATCTAGGGAAAAAGAGAAGGGTGGTGAATCCGCCGCGCTATAGAGAGCGGCGCGCTGCGAGGCGTCTCTGATGGATTCGACAGGCGAAGAGGCGTCTTTGCTTTCGCCTGCGCCGAGTTCTGAGAAGAGCTAGACTCAGAACTCGGCGCAGGCGTGGCTGACGTGTTTAGACGACTCCCGAATCAACCTGAAAGATATAATCAATTATACCTTCTTATTCGGGCGTATACAGCGCATCGAATCCCCGCGAGGCCGGATCGGCATTCTCTTCACGATCTCGAGCCACTCTGAGGAGGTGCATTATGCACCTCCGTCGTCTCAGTATGACCACAGCAATTGGGTTATCAGAGAAAGTCCGCCGAGTCTTTTCTAAGCCGCTAAAGGCAGTTAGGTGTTCTTTACTATCGTCTGTGGTTTGCAAATGTTCTCCTGGGCGCATGCGCTTCTTTAGCGTTACGTCAAGATGCAACACATCGAAAGTGTAAGATTGTGACTTTGCTTTGCTGTCCTGTCGACTTTCTGCTGCAGTCTAACACGTGTACCTCGGACGCTGTGCATATAAACTATCGCTACTCGGACGCGAGCGCTTCATGGGTGCTCGTTGCATCAATCCTCATCTTCTTTATGGTGAGAAGAATTAGAGCAGGACACCGTTGTCGCTAATGCAATTTTCTAGAAAGCCGGTTTCATGCTGATGGAATCATCCTTCGTGATGGATCGATCTGACCGTAGATCCGTCATCCTTTTTGTAAGGACCAAGAGATGTGCTCTTGTGCTCTCATTGCCGCTTGACTGCAGAAATACTTGGATACGTGTGCCAGTGCAATCGGCTTCTTTGTCGTCGGCTATAGCCTGTCGCAAGGAGATCGTCCCTATCCTCTGATGGATAGCTCTGATACAGTCCAGTTCTTTTTCAAGGTTGCCTTCGTATTGTAGGAAAAGAACAGCGCCAGTCTCATGTCCTGCGTGCTTTTCATAGTTCACGTTTGCCAGCAACACGGCTACTATCATTGGTGGAACTCTGTGCGGGCAAAGTCGAAAGATGCGCGCAATTGCCATCCCCATTTATGCCTTCATGATCAGCGTTTGTGATGGAAGACAAACTGGCTTCAAAGCTGTTCACGTGGTGTCTTTTCTTTCAGGGATTCATTCATCCCATGGTGGCTCGGTGGGTATGGGGAGGCTCTGCCAATGCCACAACTTTTCTTGGGCCCGCGTTCCTTTCTCCCTATCGAAAGCTCTTCTGTCGAAATAATTCCTATGATGGAATCAACATAACTCATTTGTACGAAACAGAAAATAATATGTACGCTGTGGACTTTGCCGGTGGAGGAGCGGTCCATCTTTTAGGTAACGAGAAGCAGCAGCGGCGAGAGAAAGATATCTACACTTATTTCCGCAGGTGGCATAGCCGGTCTCATGCTATTGCTTGTCTTAAAACTGGATAACGTCCTCCGCAAGAAAGACATAGAGAAGGTGATTTCCGCTCCCTTGTAGTATTCATACTACGTTCGTTTCTCTTCAGAGACAGCGTGCTCGGTTTACACTGAATGAAGGCCGTGAACAACCCAGCAAACCAGAGTAAACTCGCTGCTCTGACGATGCTACGTGCGCTTAAGCAGTATGCTTCCATAGTCGTTTTCTCGATTGGATGTATCCAGAACACGGCGGAGGCGATCTGTACATCGAAGACTCTGCTTTAGGAGTACTCATCCTGTGGACTTCTTGGTACGTTTGCGGACTCTTGATACTTGCTGTTGAAAAATTCTCCTTCCAGGTTTGCGTTCAATTGCGGATCAACAGAAAGCGTCGAATCGGCAACAAGTAAGAGTCGTGATTACGTAGAACGGTCTGCTTGAATTCCTTGTTTGACAGCTACGGCACGATCTGCCAGCGCACATGAACAGTACGCCTTGATGTTCTACGACGTTCCAGGACGCATAGCCATCAACATGATTTTGTGTACTGGATCAGCCGGTCTAGTTGCCGTCTGTATTGCCGGATACGCTCAGGTACGAGAATTCACTTCTTGTCCGTGCCGGATTCTACTATTTTACGCTGTAGCTGCGTCTGAGGAGCCGTTCAACGAATGTTAATGAGATAGCCAATGGAATTCTCGGCGCACTCGTCGCTATCACGTCTGGTTGTCCTTTCGTCACGCCGCAATGGGCAATTGGAATAGGAAGTTCGTTTGCTAATATAGACTTCTTCACTTCATCGTTGTCATTCCAGTCATTGCCGTTCTATTCTATCACTTTGGATGCTGGATTGAGTACAGGTTTAACTTGGATGACACGGCGAGAGTATTCCCAGTCCATGGCATGTGGTGAGAGAAAGAGCGGCGACTTTTGACTTAGCAATAGTTCGGTTTTTTTTCAGTGGTTTCTGGTCTATGATGGCACCGGGCATTCTAATCAACGACGACTTCGTCAACCAAACTTACGGAGGACTGCGCTACTGCTATCTCTGCCTTCCGCCCGTGGTAAACAGACTGCTAAACAAATCACAGATAATTTATGCCGTCTATTCATTTTACCTCAGACACAGGCTCAACGATTCGGGTACCAGTTGCTTGGCAGCGTTGTCATTGCTGTCTGGTCGGCGCTTGCCTGCGGCGTTCTCTTTCTTATTCTGAACTTCATTCCGGTTCAGAAAATAGTGACTTTAATGTCGAAGTACGGTTAGACGCGCCTCGTGCCTGTGAACGTTATAGATGAATTCCGACTGCGTTATTACAATAGGTGCCTTTGTATCTATAAAGGCAGATCACCCCAAGAGCCAGACCTGATCTTCAAGCGCGGTCTTCTCTTCACCTGCCCCGACGAGTACGTTGACCACGTCGACCCAGATGAACAAATTCTCGCAGACGGCGTCGCCGCCGCCGCCGAAGCGAGGCCGCTCCTGTCGCCCCAGGGAAACGATGGGAGTGCACCGTCGCCGTCGTTGCCAAGGCCGCTACCAGAGCAGAAATCCGACAAGTCCTCGGTGCCATTGCGAAGGAGTTTGAATTCCAGCTACAAAAGTACCCAGGCACCGGCCAAGAACTTAACAGCGACTACTACCGTTACCACTATGTGAGAGCAGATTCTCTTTTGCGCGCCGCCAATTATAACTTTGACTTTCTCGCTTGTTCTCGTGTTGCATTTACGTTTACAATAAAGCACTTTCGTTGACGAATCCATTAACGATTATAATACGAAATACTAAAAACTAGAAGCCGTGTTTTTTAGACAAAAAGGAGAAATCCTGTTAAATAAATCAAGCGTACATAAACGGGATGGGAGAGGAGGAAGGGGGGAGTGGGGAGTGGGAAGTGGGCAGAGTAATATTCTAAGCTAGTTGGCAGCGCGCAACAATAATCAAAAAGAGCTTTTTCACAGCCTCCAAAACAGAAACTGTTGCGAATCGTACCTCACATCGATCGACTGACCCGCGGTGGAACGCGACGCGGCGGCCTTTGTCTGCATGAGAGTTGACGTTCGTCGTCTCGCTCGTCGTTCGTCGACGTTCTCAAGATACAAATCGACGAATCCGAATCCGCCGCTGAAGATCCAACCATACTCGCGACTGACGTCGCCGCCGCCGTCGTCGCCGTCAAACGGCGACGACTCCGGCTGTCCTCGACCAGTCAAGTCGATATCGTCGCGACGAACGCCGACGAACGAGTTGACGCCGTTCAAGTGACCGAAGCACGACATGCGAGCGTCGCCGTACGAGCAGACGGACGGCAACACTAGCCCCCTGCTGCGACGCGACGAACCAAGAACCTCGATATAGCCGTCCGCGTTTGGCGTGGGACTCAAGCTCGGAGGACTCGATGTTTTGCTAGCTTCGCCGCTGCCGTCGTCGTCGTCTTTAGCGCCGTCGGGTGTCCTTGTACGACGAGCGCGTATCTCCAGCATGTCCTGACGCGAACTGCGATGAGTTATCGTCGGATTGGAGAAGTCGAGTGTGAGCACGACGCCGCTCGCTGTGCCGACCCATAGGAGTCCGTTGACGGCCATCATGCACGTCACGTTGGCCGGATGAATAGGAGAAATCATTTCCTTGTCTGGCGAAAGAAAAAAAACACAGCCATAAATCCCAAATATGACATCACTCTTCTAATTTTTAGGAGAGGTGCCTTTTGAAACGGTACCGTATACGCAACGCCATGATACCTCGTTCCTTACCTATGATGTTGCAGAGCGGCGAGACGTCGACGTCTTGAAGTGGCTGTATGCTGCGAGCGTGGAAGAGATACACATTCGGACTCTGAGCGACGGAAACGCATACGACGTCGCCGATGCCGGCAATAGCGGTAACTTCGGCTGACAGACGTTGGCTAGCCGTAAATGCCGTCTACGGAGAAAATCAAATCAATGCGCTTTCTGTCTATGTTAATGTGATCGTGCCTCTAGCTGAAGCGTTTCCGGATTTACGATATTGATCATGTTGCCGCAGCCCGCCCACAGCTGTCCGTCAATCGAAGCCAGGCAGGTCGTTTGCGCTACGAGAGACTTTGACTCCAAGGGGATTCTCTTGTGATTGGTAAGATCCCAGCCACAGCAGGCACCTAATATACGCAATCACCCACAATCATCAAGGTGCAGCAGAAAGGAAAAGGTGACACTGACTAGATGAAGGGCGGAAAACAGCTAAAGTTCCGTCGCCAATCCCAGCGAAGACCGCGTCAAAGAAAAATCTAAAACGCCAAATTTTCCTATGCAAATAATAAACATAGAGAAACTGACTTGATGCAGCGGACACTGTTTGCCATGTCTTCGACCAGCAGCTGTCGACCGGGATCAGCAACAGTAGAATAGACATAGATCCTAACAAGACGCGGCTTCTATTTACCCGTACAAAGAAACTCTAAGTCCATACCATCCCGATTCCGTTCCAACCCATACTGACGAATGAAAGAACGTGCTTGCGACGTGGCCACGTTCCTTGGGCGGTTTAGGATCCATGAGAGGATGTTCTTGAACGGCGACGACATCGCTCGCCCAGTCGACGTCGTCTTGACCCTTTTCGTTCTCCGCATTCTTTTCTGGACTCTTTTCCGGACTATTCTTTTCCGGACTATTCTTTTCTGGACTGTTCAATGATTTCGACACATCTGGATACAATCAAAACGAAAAGGGTTCCCCCTCCAATTGAACTAAAATTCTGCTGCTAACTTTTCAATGCAACTGTCGGCACAAATTCCATGCTGGGCACGCGGGAGTCGCTGACGAGAAAGTTCTCGACGACTTTCGTTCGCGACGGCAGAGTGACGTCGACCACGTGTATCTGTGACGCCTCGTCTTTGCTGATCGTGCACAGCCAGAGAAAGATTCCCGTCGAAATTGACGACAATTTGTCTAACGACGACACGGGCTCGGACGGACAGCACACGGAAACGACGCTTTGAAGCTGTGCAAAAAAATTCCATCGTCGCGGCGAGGTGGCGCTAAGCAACGCGGTGCTCTTACGCGAACGCCGGCTTCGGGTACGGCGACGTTGCTGTGATATTGGGGCAGCGGCGGTGCCGTGGGATCGATAATGCCGCCGTGGCCCACTTTCCAACTGTTCGTTATGACGTACGAGTCGGGATCGATGGGCATACGAGTCGACGATCCTCCAACTGGAGTCACTGCAAGCAGAAGCTACAGTTGGGTGCAAAAAACGTCAGAGAATTCGACTGACTTGTCAAGGGCTTGCTATCCTGTTGGCGACTAAAAAAGACAGAGACGTGAGGGAGTGTGTACACGCGCATATTATCAATTTTCTTACTTTCTTGGCGCAGAACGTCGAGGGGGAGAAGCCGACGAAGACGTCTTGATTCCAAACAATTTCGAGAAGCTTAAGAATTAGTTTAGACATCAGGGGAGGGAAAAAAGCGCGACCGGCGATCAACATACAATTTCCTGATTCCAGACGGCTTGCGCGCCGCAATAGCAGCAGCAGCATCCGCTTTCACTCTACGGTAAGAAAATAGCACATAAAACCAAATAGTTGACCGCATATGTTCACCGTCTCAATTCCGCTTCCAGATCGTGCGTCTTTTCCTTGTAAAAATGATACTGCTTCAACACGGTATCAAGCTCGGTCTTCGTGTAGCGTAGGCGTTGACCCGACTAGAAAATTTGTTACCAAAAAAAGCGACGAAAAATGTGACGCTTAGCGTCTCTACTTTGCTCCTTCTGTATCCTTCCTCCGGAGACATGCGTTCTTCTCGAAATCTTTGATAATAGCGAATGAAGAGAGAGAGAGAGAGAAAACCCCGATTGAACGAGTTCTTACTCTTTCAAGTCTGCACGAAGCTCTTCAGTCGTCTTCTCAAGAGCGCCGATATTCGCTTCTTTCTGTTCCAACTCGCCTTGCAAATTGGCAACGTCGCTATTGACGAGCAAACCAATCACAATCGATTGCAGGAGAAACTAAACATCCTATATAAACCTTTCGAGGTTATCGACTTTGTGACTGAGTTCGGCCTTCTGCAAAGCCAGTTGAAGCCTTGTAGAACCAAAATGAATAAGATCGTCTGTAGAATCGACGAGAAATCGCACACCTCTGATTCTCCACCTCTTCTTTTTCATTTCTAAGCCGATTAATCTCGTCCGCTAAAGACGGAGAATAGAGAATAGAGTATCTAGTGCACCAACGCATCTTACAGTGAAAAAAGTCGTCTCCTTCCTCGACCTCGTTCGTCTCCGCTTCTTCTTCTTCATCGACAGTTACTTCACTCTGACCGGTCGTCATTCCCAATTCCTCGCTCAACGTCATCGCATTTCGCTGATCTTCTTTTTCCGTCATCGCCGTCGTCGTCGTCGTCGCGGCGGCGAATCTCTCCTCGTCCTCTTTATCCATTTCCTCTCGCATCGCCTCGGCGGCAGTTTCCTCGGCAATCGATCCGACGGGAATCAACGATCCGACGACGGGAGACTCCGACATTTGTTCGGTCGTCGGCGAAAACAATTCCGTTTTCCACGGTCTCGCCTTATCGGTCGGCACGTCGAGCGCAATCGATCCCGGTCCTTTCGTCGTCGCCGTCGTCACTTCCGAAGTTCCTTCTTTCGCCAACGACGACGACTCCTTCTTTTCGTCGCCCTTGGCGGCGAGCGCCGACGACGACCGTAGACGCTTTTGAGCTATGATGCTTGACGATCGAGCTCTAAAGTAGAACAACTCACACAATCTCTCAAGCTCGGAAATTACGAGTGTGCGGGGGCAAGTGTACGTGGGAGCCAGAAAAAAATGCCATGCAAGAGAGAACATCAAAGAAAGATTTTCTCTCTCCTTACCGAACTTCTTCCATCGCTTTTAACTGCTCAATTTGTCGCAAGTATCGATTAATTGCCTGCCGGAAGAGTGGTGATTACAAAAATACTGCAGCCGGTCAACGTATAAACTACCTCTCTATCCTTGGCCGAGTTCTCCTTATACTGTCTTATCGTTTCCTCGCGATCTTCTTCTAAGCGGCTCACTATAAAGAAACGAGTCTCGTGCTGCATCCCTCTCAAATAGAAACCAAAGCTACGGTTAGCTAAATATCCAGTCACAAAACACTCTACACTAGTACTTGCTCTAATAGCTTGTATGTCAATGTACCGTACAGTACGTGTCCTCCCTCTAACACTTAAATCATACCGTGGTCTTCTTTATTTTTGATGCGACTCGTCAATTGACGCCGTTCGGCGTCGAGTTGCTGGACTCGGCCTTCCAACTTTCGCTTTTCGGCGGCCGCCGAGTCTTCGAGAGTGATGTAGCGCTAAGGGAGGGAAAGCGACTGCCTGCCGGAACAAAACGCGGTCGCTTTTATCTTCGTTTCGTACCTCGTCGGCTGCGTGTCGCGCTTCGCGTTCTTCCGTCAGCCGTAGAAACAATTGCGACGTTTCCTCCTCCATTTGCTCGAGTTGAGCGGTCGCTTTCGACTTTTCGCTCAGGGCGAAGTCGAGTTCTTCGAGCGTCGACGTCACGAGACTCGTCAGTTGAGCGAAATCGCGCGATTCGATTTGATACGCGTCCATAACGCGCTGGAGTTCCGCAAGCATGCTGCTGGCGAGCGCCATCACTTGATCGGACACGGCGCGACTGTCCGAGTTGTCGGACGGCTCGTCCGTGTAGACGACGTCGTCCTGTTGCGTATGAGACATTTATTCGGCTCAACGATGTGGTGTCATGTGATCCCGATATCCCAGCACGCGTGGGAGAGGTCCGACTGTACAGTACTTCCGCATAAAGCAACATATACAAAAACATTTAAAAGTTGACCGTCATGCTTTGTTGTACAGAAACACCAACACAGACACAGACAAACACATACACACACATACACGTACATCTAGTCTGAGTGCATGAGTACACTACACAGTAGGCAATCTAGCTTCAAGTTCCCAGTGCAATTATGCCCATTACTTGCTGTAGCCTGTGCTTTCCTGGCTGACCTAAAGACCTAAGTCTCAACGCTAACCTTTGCTCGAAATGACGGATTGACACCGCAATATTCCTCTGGGTGAGTAAGAAAAATAATCTCCACTTCTGTTCCTCTGTCTTGCTGAATGGACTAGTGCTCGCCAGCTCGTTCTCGAGTTTCATCAAGAAATTTCTGAGATCCTCCTTCTGCGTCCATCCGAGGCGTACCAGGTTCTGTCTGTTGTGCTTTGCCAGCTTCAAAAGAAACGGACCCTCTTCATGTCGTTCCTGAGCATCTTTCCATTCTTCAAACATTTTGAATCGACTGTCCAAAATTGACGACGAGCCCGCGGTAGGCGACTCTGGAAGACGTTTGGCGGATTCATCAGACTGTGATGTTCTTGTCCCTCGCTCAGCCTCAGCTGCTTTCTCTTTCGAGTCGCTGTCCATCTCGTCCATGTTGCGACGTCTAGATTTAACTATTTCGTCCCCAGTCGTTTTCAAGTTCAAGCTATTCAAATGTCGACTCTTGTGAACACCAACGGTATAATCTTTCTTCGATCCTGGGCCGTCGCTCTCTGTATTCTCTACTGAACGGCCTGCCCTTCGTTTACTTATCTCAGTGGGTCTGATTACTGCATCTATCCTCGGCTCAGCTTTGCCTCGCAAATTCGTCGCCAACGGCGGAGAGGCGGACCTGCGCTTGCCAGCGAGTTTTGCTCTCAGAGCCCGAATAGCAGTCTTCAACTTTGCAGCTTCTCCAGACACTTTTTTCATATTAGCGGCAAATCGTTTTCGCTTAACCGTCAAGGAAGCAATTTTTTTACCAAGAGCGATCCTCTTTTTCTTCCTATGAGGACGCAATCCAGACTTGCGCTTACGAAGCTTGGATATAACTTTGCCGAGCTTTTTTGTCTCTTTCTTCAGTTGAGAAATCTTTTTCGAGAAGCGTTTTTGTTTGGAAATATGTCTCTTGATCTTTTCGCGCAGACGACGTTTCACAGATTTCATTGCTCTGCGCATTTTTGATAGTTTTTTCGAAATTTTCTTCAGGAGAAGACGAATCTTCTTTCCCTTTTTCCTATACAAAGCAATAGTTCTGGCAAGTTCAATTTTCATTTTCTTTTGATTGGGACGCAAGCGAGATTTTTGGTTGAGAAAGTCAGCCAACTTATCATTATTCTTCTTGAGCTTGGCTTTCAATTGAATCGTCTTTCTCAAAATGCGTTTTGTAGAGAGACGCAGTTTCCTCAGATTTTTCTTCAAGCGATTCTTTCCTCCTCCTTTCTTGTACGAGTTGACGTCGCCTTCTTTGAGGCGTGCTATTCTCTTGTTCAAACGTGCAATCTTTATTCCTAAAAACTTCATGACTTGGGATTTGCTCTTTCGTTGACGTGTAAAGGTAGCAATCCTCTTGTCAAGAACAATTCGCAGCTTCTTCTGACCGGGACGAAGTCTCGATTTCCTTCTGGCCAGCGTCGCCAGACCTTTGTCGAACTTGTCCAGTGTCTTTTCAAGCCGAGCCATTTTTGCCCGAGCGCGCTTTTTTATACGACGTGTATGAATCAATAAATACCGCTTACGGCGTTTGTTTGGGCGTTTCTTTTTGATTTGGGATTTCTTCTTCTTTCTGTCCTTGGTCCTCTTAGAACTACCACCACGAGATTTACGTCCTCTGAGTCGCGCTTTACGTAACGCAATTTTTTTGGTCAAGCCGGGAAGCTTCTTCGACGCTTTTTTGATGGCATTTCTAACACGCTTTAGATTTCGTCTTTCCTTGGCTATTTTCTTGGCAAGTGCCTTTAACTTCTTCTTTTGAGTAGGAGGTACCTTGCGCTTTTTGTTAATCAATCCATTCAGATTGCGTTTGATTTTCTTCTGAGCTCTTTTCTGCGTAGTCACTATCTTCAATTCCATTCTCTTGGCGTGAAGCAGAACCTTCAGTTTCTTTTTTAGCGTTTTCTTGTCCTTTCTATTGTTCTTGGTCTTCTTAGAAACGCCAGATTTACCTCCAAGTCGCGCTCTAAGTAACGCAATTTTTTTGGTTAGGAGTGGAAGTTTCTTCAATGTTTTTTTGATAGCATTTCTAACACGCTTCAGGTTTCTTCTCTCCTCGGCTATTTTCTTGGCCAGTGCCTTGAACTTTTTCTTTTGAGTAGGAGGTATTTTGAGCTTTTTGAGAATCAATTGATTCAGAATGCGTTTGATCTTCTTCTGAGCTTTCTTTTGAAAAGTCGCTACCTTCAATTCTATTCTCTTGGCATGAAGTAGAACCTTCAGTTTCTTCCTTAGCAATGTCTTATCCTTTCCATTGTTCTTCGACCTCTTAGAACTGCCAGATTTACGCCCTCCAAGTCGCGCTTTAAGTTGCGCAATTTTTTTGATTAAAAGTGGAAGTTTCTTCAATGTTTTTTTGATAGCATTTCTAACACGCTTCAGGTTTCTTCTCTCCTTGGCTATTTTCTTGGCCAGTGCCTTGAACTTTTTCTTTTGAGTAAGAGGTATTTTGAGCTTTTTGAGAATCAATTGATTCAGAATGCGTTTGATCTTCTTCTGAGCTTTCTTTTGAAAAGTCACTACCTTCAATTCTATTCTCTTGGCGTGAAGTAGAACCTTCAGTTTCTTCCTTAGCGTCGTCTTATCCTTTCCATTGTTCTTGGTCCTCTTATAGAGTCGAGCTTTAAGTGACGCAATTTTTTTGGTTAAGAGTGGAAGTTTCTTCGACGTTTTTTTGATAGCATTTCTAACACGCTTTAGGTGACTTCTCTCCTTGGCAATGCTCTTGTCAAGTGCCTTTAACTTCTTCTTTTGAGTAGGAGGTATCTTGAGCCTTTTGCGAATCAATCGATTCAAATTGTATTTGATTGTCTTCTGAGCTCTTTTCTGAAGAGTCACTACCTTCAATCCCACTCTCTTGGCGCGAAGCAGAGCTTTCAGTTTTTTCCTTAGCTTTCCCTTATCCTTTCCAATAATCCGCTGACCCTTGAGTCGATGTGTTCTCGGCTTCGTCTTTCCATGGAACAAACGATTTAGCGTTGCTTTTAGCTTTGCCTCCTTTTTGTCCACGAAAAGCAGCTTTCGAGACAGTTTCTGAAGTTTCTTTTCAATAATGTTTTCCTTTGCACGTTGTATTTTTTTGAAGCGCTTCAATTTCTTTTTCCCGTTACGAAGCATCGATTCCCTGCTACGCGCTTTTGACAAAGCCGACTCGAGTTTATCGAAAACCCTTTTCAACTTCCTTTGCTTTTTCAACGTTTTCTTCTTCACCAAATGCAACTTCCCCACAAGCTTGCGAATTTTCAAGCGGAGCTTTCTTTTTCTATGTATCTTAGGTTTCAGCAATCCGAATAATGTAACGATCTTATCGCAAGATCGCCGACGATTCTTGCTGCGTGCCTTACGCTTGCACCCGGCAATAAATCTAGTAAGAGATAAGAGGTTGGGGACATCACTGTATGTTGTGGACCACGATCTACTGAGGCCCCTTTTGACAGCTATAAGAGACGCGTCGTTTGACCGTTAGTCCAAAAAGACGCGTCTCCTTCACTTCAGAAACGTTTAAAAACAACACTTGAGCCAATGATGGGATAACAAAAACGTCTTATGTGAATCCGGATTTCTGTACCTGCAAACAGACTGACTGACACACTGACCCCGATACCGACACATGTTTGGCGAACACTTTCCAGACGAAGGAAATCGACGAAGAAAAGCAGTACCAGCCTTACGACTAAGAACACGTCCTGCCATGTTCAAGATTATCCGATCTATTAGGACAGCAACGTTCAGAAGATTAGGCAGAGCAACCCCCCCAGTCTTTCTCACCTCGGCGTATCAGAGTGCGGATTAGATCCACAATTGCTGAACAAAACGATCCCCGCTTCTTTTTTTTCAAGCAACTCTTTACTACTCTATGTATGGCACATTGTCTTTCAGTCAAGTTCAGCAGAGCTCCTCTAGGCTCGCTTACCTGCAAGTAGAAGCCCTAACGCAGACCCCCATCAAACGACAGCTTTTGGCAGCTCCTTTTGCCCGACACTTTCGCGCGCGCGGGAGAAGAGGCCAGTTGTTATCTTTCCGCGCTAAAAAGCCATCAATGAAAGTTCGCTTAATTAAATGTGCGAGTTCCCTACCTTTATTCCATTTCAACTTTTGAAAGGTCACGAGTAATTCCTTGCAGAATTTCTTACTGTGACCCTCAGCAACGCATGACGTCACAAACCTGAATAACAAAGGAAATACAACCACGGATACAACAGGTAAGAGAAACCCTAACTAAATGGCAACGTACCTGCACACAAGGGAAGTCTTGCACTTTCCATTGCGAGAACTCGCGACCCTTTTAGACAACCGGCTGGTTGGCTGACGAGAGGCGACTGCCGTCACTTATTAAAATAAAGCAATTGAATGAATAAAATTCTCGATAAATTTACGTAGCGCTAGCTATAGAAACCGCTCCATTGATTCTCGCGGTTATGACGTCACAGTCAACTGTGTTACTTTCGCTACTTTGTAACAAAAGTAGCATTAATCAATTCTCTAAAGCATTCGTCGCGGTTTTTAGGCATTATACAAAAAAAGTGGTTCGCGAGAAAACGAAACGCAAAACAAAAACGTGGCCTGTCGTTGTCAAGGGCGATTACCACTTAGTGAACGTCGGCTCGCGCCAGTTACTAATTATCAATCCTAGCTATCCTATCTCCAAAAGCACGCTTTTCGCCAAACTTACCGGAGACAAAAAAGAAGAGGGCTACCAAGAAGAGGTAAGACCCTTTCTTCATTTCGGAACCGTTTAGTCACTAATCGTCCGGCAATTAACCGAGAATGAGGTACACGTAAACGAACTGTCCAACAACAGCAGCGGTTGCTATGACTGAACAACAACGCGTGTGTAGAAACCATTGTGACGGGGAACGTTACGTCAAACGGGATCTGGGCCAATGAGAAGTTCTCAATTAAAACCTCTCCGCATAGAGAGATGCATCGCAAAAAATTATTTTCTCTATAGTTGTTTGGGCTTCGTTTGGGGTCGTTTCTCTCTCAACCCGCCACCCAACCGTATAGCAGCGTACGTTAGGCAACTAAGCAGAGCCAAAAGAAGAAAAGAGGACACTGGTAGAACAACAGCTCCATAGATGGACCGCAGACGAAGAGGAACCTGAAAGAAATACAGAGAGAGTAAGAGAAAGATAAGGAGACTTTTTGGTCTGACTCCATCGCATCCTAGTCTGGGATACGTGTTTCTTTCCGCCTCGAGAAGCAGACCACGGATGGAATCGGCATCGTGCTTCAGCGATCGACTGAAGAAAAGCGCATGTCCGTAGTTTCCGACGGAAAGCAAAGACGACGCTTTATCAATTTTATACAAAAACAATTGCCTAAGAAAATTCAATTGAAAACGACATAAAAAAGAAATTGTAATTAATTATTGCGTACCACCGCATCGCCAGCTCCGTACAATCAAGTAATGACAAAGCCGAACAGACGTCCACTCCAAAAGACTACATTTAGAAACACGTTTAATACAAGGACAGAGTTCTACCGAGAATTTTTTAGAAGGGTCTGGAAGCATAGATATATAGTGTATTATGCTGGGAGTAATACCCCAAGAAAAAATGTAGCTTTAGTCTAACAATCGGCTTTACTCGCCATTTTTTAAGCCTTCGGAGTAACTAATGCAAGCGAAGGGCTGACTCTCCTAGCTTCAGTAAATAAAACTGTTGGGAAAGTGAATTTTTACTTATAAAGGCCTATGACTTCTGCAGTAATTATTGCAAGGGACGGGCCGGCCCGTCATAACGTTTTAGTAGTATGGGTCGGCGATAGGAGGGAGAGTGAGGGTCGCCGACTCATGTGGACAGAACCCTGCAAGGAAACCGTATGAAATCGTTCGCTGTACCGCGTAGTGCTTCATGGCGTTTGTAACCATTGAAAGATACTTCTCGATATTAGACAGCACAGGAGCTGGAAAGGAATAGATCTTTTAATTAACCATGCATTCCATCTGACATACCTCTGAATATAGCGTCAGTCAGCGAGAAGGACAGCTCCAAGCTGTCAGAGAGGTATCCAAACGGCGTCAGGCCCGTGGACCACAAAGGAAAAGACTCGGTCTTGTTCACATGATGCCTACAATCAAACAAACAAAAAGGCGACATTGATTAATTAATTAATCAAGAAGAAGAGCAGTAACGCAAACCTCATCACGAAATGGCTCGGCAAAATTCCATAGAGAGTAGTCAGCAAGGCAGCTGCGATTGGTCTCGTCATATCTCCAGAGGCCATTTGAAACTGTAACGAAAAAGACTATAATGTCTAAGAAGACGCTTCCTTTTATCCTCCGCACTTTGCCGTTGACGCACGAAGTAGCGCAAGGGTATTCTAGCTTTTTCGTCTGAACGGCTATCACCATGTCGTCAAAAGCAACAGCTCTACATTATGGATATATAAAAACGCCTGCCTCATCAGAGGTAGAAGAACCGAGTCTTACTGTTTGTTGCCGTCCAGTAGAAGAGATTCAAAGGACTGCAGACTAAATAGATACACTGGCACGGCATTGTGGGTCTCGAATGCTGAGAGATCATCGATGGGAACGTTCTTCACTTCGAATTCAGATCGAAACTTTTGAAGCCAATAATGCAATTCTAGAGTAAAAACCATTATGATACTTCAGAGATATTGGCTATTCAATTTACCCACCCTTAGAGTCTAAGTAGTTAGTCAACGTCACGGAAGACTTGCGTGTGTCATGTTTAGCTAATTGCGTTTTTAGTGCATGACTGTACGCAGCAACGCAGTGAGAGCAACTGAAGAAGGACATTTTTTCCATCTTGTACAACATCTTCTGCCCAAACAAAGAAAGGCCGCCTAGCATCGAGCAATAAAAGGTCAAGTCTTGCACACAGATGCAGTATTACCTATAAGAGACCGAATTTTCTGCCAGTCAACTTGACCAAATCCAGCTTCTTCGTGACTACAATCAATAAATAAATATAAAAAAATAACGAAATTACTCGTGCATTCTACTTGTCCGTGATAACAAAGAGGTGAATGGTAAGATGCCTTGAATCTGAGTACGGTCGAAGAGCGTGAAGAGAAGGAAAGATGACCTCCTCAGCCACTTTGTACAGCAAAGCTGCAACTACTGAGAAGAATTCCACACGCCTGTAATCGATCATAGAAGAGAAGTGCCAGTAAAGTACTGTCAGCTGACCTGAAATTTTCCTTCTCTCCATAGCGGTCCATTCTTGGTAACGTTGTATCATCGATCAAGCGAGGAAGCGTCGATGTGCTGTCGCATTTCTGCACTATAGTAACAGGGCCGGCGTTCAGGTCGATCCATATGTATCTAAATGAAGCCACGCAGATAATCTTTACCTCTCTGCGTATGTGTGCGTGTTATACCTATTTTTTGCAATCCACATTGAATTTCCACATCCTTTGCCGCTTTCCAAATTGTAATAGTACATCTATTACAAAAACAATTGAAAAAACATTGCTATATTTTATAAAAGCATAACCTGTTTGTCTAGAGTCGTCAAGTATGGAAAGGAAAACAAATAAATACGATAGGAAGACGCAGACGACGACAGGTAATCAGTCTTGAGAACATTATCAACCAAACTGAATTATAGCATAAAGAATCGTATTTCAGGTAGCAATGAAATCAAACCTATAAGAAATTTCATGCTGACCAGAAGAAAATGCCCTATTCAATACACCCATCAGATTATTTTCGAGTTCCTTTGAACTCTGCGAGGGAGAAACCGATGAAAAAACGTGCGAGACGCAAGTTTTGCGAGCCTACTCTCTTGACGCTGAACATGGCCTTCCGTTTCATATGAAGTGCCCGATAGTCGTTCATGGCAACGCGAACCTCTCGATCCCAATCAAACGAATCCAGAAAACGCCCGAGGTCAGATGCCTGTCAAGTGAAAGAGCACATGAAAAGAAGCCAGCGCGAGACCCCGTGCCTGGAGCAACCCGATGACAAGCACGCGAGTCCACTCATGATGATGAATGACAACTACGCGGTCTAATTGACCTCCAATATGGGTCCGGCTCCGGTTTCCCAATTCATTCCTAATAGAACGACTTCAATGTACGAGATGATGCTGGGCTGGTCTATTGCATCGATAGCCTAGAGTAGATACATTAGAGACTATCGGTCGTCCAAAGGGGATCCCTTCTCTTCCTGCCTCGGTCAGATTGATCGGAACCGTGTATCCTTTTATGTTGCCAGCTGGTGCCAGTTCGTAGAAGGGATCGTCCGTTGCGAATTTGTCCTGTTCCGGAAAGAAGTGGTGGCTTATGTCACTGTCGCTTTTGACCAGAACAACGCATCCTAATCCAAGCAGTATTCGAAGAGGGGTCATTGCACGCCTTGTTTGCAATTCTAAAAGGCTAGCAGCGCAGTATCAAGTCTAATTGATTTCACCCCTGCTTCGTTTCTCTCTAGCCTATATTTAGACGACGAACGTCACGAGTGGGCGTGAACGGTATACCTACATACTCATATCGGTTTACGCGTGAGCCAGTCATTCATTCGATCCTCATCCGACCCTTTTTTATCTTTGATGGACGCAACGTCGATCTGTCTCACCACGTTCACCGCCGTCGTATTCGTCATCGACGTCGTCGGCACAGTGAGCGACTATCGCGCCGGCAGACTCTACGTTCGATCGAACGGACCTTTCGTCGTCGCGTGGAACGCGGCGAACGCAATGTTCAAGGCTTCCGTTCGCATCCTGGGCCTGCTTGTTTGGAAGCGAAAGAACAAATCGCCGTCTCGGCGACCGCCGCTGACGACGACAACGCGACAAAAGCTGATCGCCGCGTCGAAATCGCCGAGATCCTTTCGCGATCTTTCGCAACGAGTAGTGCAATTCAAACAGTCAAAGCCAATCATCAAACCACCCAAAGCCGAAGGCGAATCGACGACGACGGCGGCGGCGGCGGCGGCGGCGGCGCCGCCACCACCGCCGCACGCCAGAAAGATAACGAAAAAACCAGCGAGAGTGCTATCGGGTCTTCTCGTTCGATAAAACGTACGTGATGGCCACACCCATCGTTTAGGAACAAGAACTTGACTTTACCAGTTTCGCGGGGAGCTTTGTATACATTGCAATGCAATTTTAGTGAGAGAATTTCATCCTTATATTTTTTTCTCTCCCGCGCACGCGAATAGCCGTCATTCCTCTGGTCGTCTTCTCGCCCCACCAAGCCTTTGAAGAAGCACTTGACGTAGCGTCTGCGGATGAATTCGCCCGTCGGCTTCTCGTTGGACGCGTCCCGCGTAATGGGCGAGCGCGCGTTCGATCGACTCGGAGTCGTCCGAGACGTCGGCGCGTGGCGGCGGTGTCCGGTCTTGTTTGTGGAAGGCTACGTCACACATCGCTTCTATTTCCGCTCGATCCTTTATTAGCTTCCAGCTTTTCCTCTCGACGATGACGTCGGCGTCGTTACGATCCCCGTCGATCATGCGCGCGAGAACGCGATCGGCGGTGAGTTTCGTGATCGTTTCGCGCAGAACGAGTCGCAGAAGGGAAGCGAATTGACGCGGCGATACGGGTGACGTCTCGAATGACGCACTCTTGGTCTTTCTCAACAGGCCAGCCAGCGAACCCTTAGTCCATTTCATGACAAACTTTGAATCAACGTCAGGACAGAGATTCATCGTTTTTTGAAAATAGTTCTGAGCATCGTTGTCGATCAACCACGCACTATCCCTTAGGAATATGCCGTGCTCTTTGACTAGAGTTCGTCGTCGCGTGGCAGGAATCGAAGGCAACGACTCGCGTATCTTTTCCAAGGTCGATTCAGACACGACCACAGGAGGTAAGTCCGGCTCAGGCATAAACTGATAATCGTGGGCATCCGAACCTTTGCCACGCATCGACACAGTGATGCCTCTCTTCACATCGAATCCTCTAGTTTCTCGTTGCACTGCCTTGCCTTGCTCCAACAGCTCGACCTGTCGTCGTATTTCATAATCGACGGCCTTCTCCAACAGACGCGGTTTTCCAACGTTTTTTATTTCGGTCACAGTGCCCAAAGATCCGCTTCCGTGAACGGATACGTTTGCGTCAACACGAAGAGATCCTTCGGATGCATCACCATCGCACGTCTCTATAGCAACAAGCAAAGCTCTCAATTCCTTAACAAATCGCGCCGCTTCGCGACCGCACGTAATATCGGGTTCAGTCACAATTTCCACCAATCCGACGCCACTGCGATTCAAATCGACGAGAGTCAATCCCGTGCTTTCGTCGATCGACGCCCGCGCGCTGTCGTGCTCCAAGTGCAGCTGACGCACGCGTACGCGTTTCTCCGTCGACCAATCGGCGTTCGGCACGAACAATTCGCCGTCGACGGCCAATGGGACTCTCGCCTGCGTAATTTGATATCCGGCGGGCAAATCGTGATAGAAATAGTGCTTGCGATCGAACGTCGATCGTCGATTGACGCGACACGAGAGCGCGAGCGCGGTCGCGAGAGCCGCGCGCACGCACGACGCGTTTAGAACGGGAAGCGAGCCTGGAAGCGCCGCGTCGAACAGCGCGACGGTCGTATTCGGCGTGCGATCGAATGCAGACGGGGCGCGAGAGAATGCCTTGAGCGGTGTGAGAATTTGCGCGTGGATTTCGAGACCGACGAGCGATTTCCAGCGAGCGGCATCGCCTAGTTTCCTTTTGGAGCCCCGCTATGATATTTCGATACGAGTCGTTAATGAACGCGATACCTGTTCGGTTGTGCTGCTATTAGGCTTGCAAAACAAAAGCGTCGAGAGTAAGCTTTGAACATTTTTCAATGACACGCCCACACTAGAGACCACCTGTCCCGGATACCGTCATCAGTATCATGGATTTATTGATTTCGCCTCCTCTTTCTTCATCATCATTTTATGCACGGCCAGAGCAGCTAGCCTGCGATCACGCCACTTCCTCCGGTCGCCCAATCCACTCACAGGCACCTTCCTTTGCATGGCATCATCGACGACAGACAGAGTGCGACCAGACAGGTCCCTCGCCGGACTTTGCGTCTCGCACACTGTTTTGATATTAGCTCCATACCGTTCACAGTAATCCTTCATTCCTAAAGTGCAACGGGCGTTTGGAAAATTCCCTAATACCCCTGCACCCGTTATTCATTACCAGAAAGGATACAGGTACCCTTTCATAACTAATGGATACGGTACAGCTGTCTAATTGATTACCGTCAGCATTCAGATGCATCGTTTCAAAAATGCCCATAAACGAATACCTCGGGGCAAGACCTTCCACCATTGCAGTGTCTACATCTTCAGGAGAGCAGACACCATCCTTCATTAGTTAATATAATTACTGCTAACCATCAATATTGTATACAATACCTCGACTAGTCTCCACGCTTCCATTATGAGTGCATATTGCAGTCGATTCAGTATAAATCCGTTCACCTCCTTATTGAGAGTCACCGGCGCTTGCCCTATGTCTGCCATTAGAGCCCTCGTTCGCCGGACAACATCCGGATTGGTCCACGCAGCTGGAACCAACTCGACGAGTGGTATGTAATAAGGAGGATTCACCTTTATAGACACTGATAAAAACAATGCCAAATTATATATACTCGCTCGACCGGATGAGCCACAATGCACTGGCTCCGATGCTTGAGTCCTTCCGTAAAAAGCGACGGCACAATGCACGAAGTCGAACTCGACAGGACAACCGTATCCGACGCGTGCTCATCCAATTGGGCAAAGACCCTCTTCTTCAGGTCGACCGACTCCGGAACACACTCCTAACATCCCGCTTAACTTTTCTTCCCTTCCTCGTCCTTAGCCCCCCGAGTAGACCTGAACGTGAATTGCTCCCTGCATCGCTTCTTCCAATTGATTCGTTCCCTGTATTTGCTTTTGGATATCGGACGCCTTCTGGCCTCCAAGAAGGTCTCGCGATTCCATGTCGAGCAGCATTGGTAGTGTGGCGGCCAGAGCGCCTTTCACTTGCTCCGAATCGATGTCGTAGATCGATACGAAGTAGCCGGCGCGTGCAAAGAGCTGTAGACGACTCACAAAAATGAATGAGATCGTCGTGTTCACTTACCATAGCCCAGCATCTTCCTATGAGACCACTAAAAAAGGTCAGACGCGTCGGAATGACTGTTTTCTACAGCTACCTGCCAACAATTGCTATTCGCTCTTTCGTTTCTGCCTCCATGACTGACTGACTGACTGACGAGCGTGTAGAGGAACGCGCGCTAAGCACGATCTTCGTTATTTAATATTTATACATGTAGCTTTTATTACTTACAAAACAAAAGAGGAACAGCCAATTAATTAAGTACAGTAGCAAAAACTGTCTTTTAGAACGCGCAATGAAACCACAGGCAACTGAAGCCGACTGGTATATCAAATGACCGTCCCTTGCACACATCATGCTGATAACATCCTGTGTGATTACAGCAATTACCACAGACCCATTTCCAACAGTTGCATTTTTCCCCGCACATTCCTGTGCAGTTATCGTTGTTCGGATCATTTCGTAGATCTTCGCACCCGGTGATCTTTCCAACAACCCAACCCACAACAGGCTCCACTAACCTTTGTATAATTGTACCCACGACAAACTTACCCAGGAAAGTCGCTAAAAGACACTCTCGTTTTGCTCGTTTGTGCTGTGGCCTCAGATAATATGATTGATAAAGTGACCGATTTTTCTCGGCGCTGTCAAACTCCGTCAAGTTCATATCTACAGAAATCAGCTTTGTAGAAATTGACCGCGCCGTTTGGTGAAGAAGCAGAGAACACGGCGCAGTATAGCCGTAGATGCCAAATTCGCCCAGTGCTTGAGACACGGCAACTAAAAGCGGCGTATACGAGTCAATAGACAATTCGTGAACGGCGTCCTGATACAATTCCTCCTCAGACTCGTGGCCTGCTGATCGTCGCTGCTTGTACTCGTTCAGAGCGTGCCTCTTCGACTTGTGATTGGCATAGGAGTAAGTCTTATCATTGTCATAGACAAATCGGTGACCTTCGATGTTGACGAAGTGAATGTTTTGCCCTTTGGACAAGTATTCGTGATTGACAATGCGACGACCTCCCTTCTGCCATACGCGAATCTTTCCGGAGCACGTCGACTTGAAGTAAATCACGTGACCGTCGTGAGCGACGAACATGCCTCGAAGCGTCTGATTGTTCAGCTCGAATACGCGCAATTCTTTTCCCGTCGATGGAATGAAGCGCACGCCGGGAAATCGAACGTATTGAACCAGAGGAATTGTTTTCGTATTTGGGTCGGGATCTTCAGAGTCCGTTGGTGGCTCCGTCGTAATCGAAGAACTCAGAATCAGAAGAACACAGAAGAGTGACAAACGCAAGAGGAGCTTCATTACTGACTGCAATTAGTAGCTATTGACGTCTCTGTTGGTAGAAAAGTTGAACTGTCGGTGTCCAGCGATCATCAATTTCTCCGAAAGGGAGTGGAGGAGGATGAGAAGAGAGAACTGCCCACGTCTCATCACGTTCAAAAATTACTAAGAAGATCCCGGCTCGGTCGCAAAGACAATGGTTCAGTTGTATTCTTTTATTGTAGACGGGCCTTGTGAGTCAAAGGTGACTGCAGTTACAAGGTGCAATAAATCACGAATTACTGTGTCAGGCTTCCCAAGATCATGATCTATACGTCCATCGCTGAGGGATTTTTGCCTGACAACGCACCGCTTGCACAACTGTTACAACTAGATCCATTTGCTTCTTACCTGGTCTATACCATGCACTGTGTTGAAGTCTAAGTCAATTTTTGCTGGGCGTCAATATTTTGACGCCGTGATGCCAAAAAAGCCACACTGCTAGCAGATTCTTAATCTACCAAGTTCAATACTCTCTCTAGGTTCTAGTTGAGTCTCTGCCTCTCTGCTACCTCGTCTTTTTTGCTCCGAGTGGACAGTACAGCAGAAGATTTCTTTTAAGGATAGATAGAACAAAGCAAGAATGTCTTTAGAAGACCGAGAAGACGACCAGCGCCTTCGCTGTGAAGACGCATGGAATGCTTCTCCGCTAACGCGCGTGATCTCACGCGGGATTCGGCTCTTTTATCGCTAAAACTCGAATAGATGACATCAGGAACGCTTACTAAGCGACAAATAATGATTGTAAAAGTGGCTACGGTAGAATGAGCTTACTGTACGACCCGAACGTACCGTAAGCCGTTTTCTGTCAAGGCAATGGCCGTCGTGAAAACCAAGCCGAAAGATCAAACGGCAAAACAATATGCCAAAAATTTGCAAACTGACTATGTCAATAAGGTTGAAAAATGGAGAGAAAAGGTAAATGTATCGCGAAATGTGGGGATTCCGTGGGCTAGTAATGTAAGATAATGGTGGACCCTAAATGCTTAGTATTGCTTACCACAGTATTTACAGTTACGGTAGATTTGACGTTGTAGGCAGCTGCACTCGAAAGGGAAGTCGTCCTGTTGAAAGAGGAGTTGACAAAAGGGGCAGCTTCTCATAGACGAAATTGGCTATCTGAAACAGAGAGTCAGAGTCAGCAGCAACTTGACAGCCAAGCTAACTCGTCTGGTGTGTGACAGCCAGAGAAAGAGAAAGAGAAAGAAAGTCAATCCTTTGCCTTGGGGCTAGGGTACGAGACTCAGACTCAGATGACAATGAGTCAGACAACCACCTCCCTCCTTCAAAACCAACGAGAAGCACATGACAGTGGTTGTCATAATTGGCTGGATACCTGTCCGGAATATTCGAATCCTTCCAGATATGAAGGAATACTCGAACGGGTTGACCTTCTTGCTCGGGGTAATGAAAAACGGCAGTCGCACAGACTAAAGATCCTTTGACTCTAGTTTTCCAATACGCACTAATCCATCCCGCATCGCTGGTTGATTCCGTTAGTAAGGCAATAGAGGGTAAGTAGAGGAGAGAAAGAGAACTCGTTGTTGCTGCCAACTGCACTTTTAGAAATAACGTTGGCACTTCCTCGAGTTCTTCTAGATGGAATCTTCAACTTGATTCCATTCAAGACGACTGTCGATGTGATCACAGGTAAAACTCTTTGCCGTCTACGCGACACTGTATCAATTGTTTCTAGAGTCTCTGTCGCTCGACCAGTCCAACCAACTTCCAGAGCTTCTCGAAAAGAAGTTGGGCGATTTTATAGAAGCAATAATCAGAGCACTAGTAGACGTTGACGTTGAGAAGGTTAGTCTCCGCTCTTTCTCTTCCTCGTTCAACATACCTGTTCAGGATACAGTAAAGAATGAACTTTCATCTCTGCTAATTCGACTCTCTCTCAATGAACGACTAACGAATTTAGCCGTCATCCGCATGGTTGCCTGTGTGGGAGACTTTGGATCGCTCTTGCGAAGGGTCGCTCAAAGTATGGAACATTTTTTTGGAAAAATGGGTAACCGACGATTTCTCTCACCTGCACAGGGCTTGAATTGTTGACCGAGTCGCGGTACGTCAGCATCGGTTACGTTTTCGCTGCGCTAGAACACGTTGTCTGGGAGTCGCCCCTACTCCAGACAAGTCGAGAGAGTGAGAAGACTTCAGAGATGATATACAGCTCTCGCAGCTTAATCTCGCTCACTTATATATATAGGCTGTATCGCCATTAAGCAAGAGCTTGACGACTCTGTGCTCTTTCTAGCACCTCATTACCCCGACTTCGCTGAGAGCGTGTGGAGAATTGGAGCACTCTTGGACAGAATCTTAGATGGCAGTGGTACGGACTAGCGAGGAGAGAAAATGATCTAGAGAATCGAAAGTGAGATAGTGAAAGGGAAGAGGTTTGTACTGCCTTCGTTTTTTTTTCAAATGCCTTCAATGAGAAATGAGAACCGTTTGTTTGAATATCCTGACTTTGAATGCAGTACTATTTCAAGGCGGGTTTTGATTCTCCTGGATCCTCGCCAATTGTCATATGATAAGCATTAGCACTTCGTTTGTGACCAGTTGTAATATTCATCAATTCGCTACCTACTACTTCAGCGCTTTCTCTTTCGCCGTTTCTCGCTTTTCATTTCCGCTTGTTGCGTAGACAGAAGATGTTCCAGAGATTTCACCTTTTTGCGTCTTTCGGCATCCCTTCACAGCAAAAAAATCATTGGAGCCTTATTAGTGCGCAGACCCTCTCGTTACCTTTCCAGTTGTTCATTAAGTCGTAATCGACCTAAGAACGACGCGTCTTTTCGCACTTCGCGTACTGCGCCCTAGAGGAGACGTTCATCGTTGTAAATTCAATGACCACGTCACACATGCCTTGAGTTCCTTCTTATATTTTAATTTCAGCTTCGCCTTATCACTTCTCCTTGACTTCTTGCCGTCTTCGTATCTGGAGCCGAAGCAGTTACAATGTAAACTATTTAACGAAAGGAGCTCTGTGCTTACACAGGGTCAAATTTAGGCTCATATAGGCGAATTGGTACAGGTTTCCGTTTGTATAAAGTCAAGGAACGATACGACTTTTTTTCGCTATCCAGCAAGCTTAAAACCGCCTCACATTCGTTCTATAGAATTCGAAAACTAAGGTCAAAATTTCCCTAGCCTAACCAAACCCTGCCTTAATGACGTTGCCTTCGTTTTTTAGATTTGCAGAAATACTAGTAGTAATAATATGAGTCGGGACATATGACCATATATATAACTTAAAGCGCCTCACCTTTCAATTTCTCTCTTGATTGGTTCAAAAATTTCAACCACACAAGGTAATTCACAATAAAGACAATAAAACTGTTTAATCAGAATCAAACAGGTATAAACAATTCTAAAACCGACAGTTTGTGTAGCGTAGTATAAGACTAGCCTAGTATCACCTTATTTTGGGATTGCGTATGTCATCGACGTCTGAAAGAGTTAAGATTGTGCATGGAGACGCCGATTCGCCTTCTTCAACTAAGAAGTGATCAAGTAATAAATCCTACAGTACGTGTGCTAGCAGGTTTGTCATACTTTGATTGTATTTGGAAAGAAGTCGGCTGAGTAACCGAACAGCTTCCGGTACAAATCTCTTCGAATCCCTCACAAACTAAGCCAAACTCGCTCACGCATTCATAAAACGGTGCCTGTAGGTCATTACTTCTAGAACGGTTGAGCACGTATAGAGACTCAGCAAAGCATCTGACGTAGATTTGATTGAGCACTGTTTATTGCACACTGCTGTCAAAGTGATACTCTGCAGATAATGAGACTCACCTCGGCGAGAATTTCTCCCAGTATGATAAAAGCGGGCGTAGTGACCTGATGCGCGTAGTCTGATGCAGGAAAGAGTGCGCCGAGCAATTTCAAAAACATCAACTGCCCGACGAATATATAGCAATGAAACGTTGTCTATTGGCCATGTGACTTACGGATTTGATACTAGGAAAACTTTTGCTATGACGAATGTGTGATTGATGAATTTGTGCCAGTCTGTCAGAGCAATAAGCAGCAGCTCCGGTCAATGCCAGAGACAGCTTGTGCAGAGGCTTGGCCAGCAACTTGCACAAATTCAAGTCCGCTGACGATGAGAACATATAGTCAATGAGAACCGAGAAGAGAACCTATTAGACAAAACTAGCATATATAAGCAATAAACCGTTCTTTTTGACACTGACATCAGCCTTTTTCTCTCCTTTCGCTCCCTGCTCTATTTTCCCCACAAAAAGGTTGATTCGCCTCATCTTTTCCACAGCAGATCTAATAAGAAATTACAGAGAAAACGATGTCGCAACGCCAATGCAACGTACTCTTCGTTTTGTAGCAAACGGCTAAGCTGACCCACATTTTGAGGAACTGCAGAGAAACAAACAAACAAACAGCCTACCAGAAGGCTCAATTACAAACACAAATTAGACAAACCAGAACGATCTGATTCGCTTATAATCTCGGTAGCACGCTCCACAGAAGACGAAGCATCCTCCAGACCATCACTGTTCTCGTCATCAGATTCCAGGTCTGATGCAAACCTTTCACTCCCTTCACTTTGACTGTCTTCCTCATCATCGTCGTCGTCGTCGTCGTCTTCCTCCTCTTCCCCTTCGTCTTCATCTTCCACGTCTTTTTCTTCGTGACACTCATAGCCGTCGTTCTCCTCTTCCGCTTCATCGTCGCTTTCCATACTTTCTTTATCGTCAGCGGAAAACTCCAGAAAGCCTCTAGGTTCTCTTATCCTTGCACTAGATCTTCAGACAGACGTATGACATCTAACGTTCTCATGCACGTTTCGATATACTGACTCAGCGTCCAACGAATCGGCGGAGTAGGATATGCCCTTCAAGTCAGCTAGCGGACATTTCATTCTCTTCAATCTTTCCGCCTAAAAGTAAACCATTTTAATTCGAATTATCAGTTCTTCAGTCACTTGCTTCCTGTTTTTCGCGCTCCGCTTGCATGGCATCCGCTTTTCTCTCCTCGAGTCGACGCTTATTCGTTGCCTTCAGAGAATGCAACTATTGCACCACAATTCACGAGCAAACAAAAAAAACGTACGCTGGCTCTTTTGTCAAATGCCATCTGTTTCACGGTTGTGTCGTAGTCGTCGAGAGCCACTACTGCTTTAGACTGTTTATCCTGAAATTATCAAAGTAGTCAGTTTTACATGTATCTACAAAAGACTAGTTCCTAAAACGTCTGAACGGCACTGCGGAGAACAAAAAACAGACCTGAGCAACCAGTAGGCGTCTGACAGCATCCCAGTTGGCATCAAGCTGCTCAGTCAACAACGAAACGTCCTCCTTGTCGAACTGTCGTTCCATCTGAACAAACCAAACTAACACAAAAAAAGACTCGGCTACTAAAATGCCCGCCTTTTTCTTCTTAGACTGCAAAACAACTTCTTCCATTATTTCCTTGTGCGAACGATGATCTTCAGTCTGCATATAACAGTAGCTGAAATTCCCCTAAGACGAAAGAACGTCCACAAGAGCACCTCATCCAAATTCATTCCACTCTTCTTCTTAAAGAGAAACCCGCCAAAATGAGCCTCTTTCACAGCTGCAAATGCAGAGCCTCGTAAGCGCCCACATTACACAAATAGACGTTTTTTACCTTCTTCGCTTATTTCCCCTCTATCGTCATCCTCGTAATCGTCGCGTATCTCGGGATCGTCGCCAAGCACGCCCGCTTTTGCCAACGACTGGCCAAGATGAGTCAAATCGTCGTCATCTTCCTCTTCGAGACTAAACGTCTGACGATTTCTGTGCTGCTTCTAAGAATCGCCCCAGCCTCGCATCTGCTTCGAAATAAATTCTCCACTTTGCTTACTCGTTTTTCGAGAGCAAATCGTTGCAGCATCTTTTCCTCTACCGACATCTGTTCGTCGTACTCCCCGAAACGCCTATCTACGAACTCGTTGGCCTGCAAGGTAAAGTGACGAGTCGCCTAAGGTCTCTCCTCTCTTCTACTGTATGTCTACCTTGTTTCGATTTTTGTACTCCACGAGCAACGTCTTCTTTCTCTAAAAGAATCTGCTTCGAATTTAGTCCGTAAGCAGCGGCTTTTGTCTCACTTTCTTGATTGCCTTTCCTCTCGCCACGCCGGGAAGGCCTCGATCCGATTTCGACTTTTTTCCCAAGACGTCGTGCTTTATCTTGTTTACTCGAACTTCAAACGGGTTGACTACAGTTGCTCGCGGCCGGGCAGGCGGCTGACGACCGTGATGGCGAGCCGCGCGACTCCGTTTCTTCGCCATGCAGACAGGGTTCCCGGATTAATCCTAAACAGATCATTAATTGATTGAATTTTGAAGGCTTTGAGCTTGTCTTTTTTTCTGGTCTTGCTGAGGTCTTTACGACTACGAGCACAGATCCTAATACAGCTTCTTTATCTTGCTTGAAAAGCAAGGAACAGCCACTCGACATTTGTTTGGTACTAAAAGAATACATGCAGTACAAAATTATTATATCAACTTCTCCGGAGGGTCCCTCTCCTGTTCAGCCAATAAGTTGCCTATGGCAAGTTCCGTTTCGGTGGGACTGTATGCCCCCGAATGTTGACGGCGCCTCACTAGCAAGAGAACGAGCAGTAAAAGCAATATGAGAAAAACGACAATGCCAATAACAATTCCAGCAATGCCTCCTCCTTTCAAGCCTGTCTGAGCCACACTAACGGTTGATTCGGTTTCGCAGAGATCCCCAACGAAGTTCAGAGAACAAGCACAGCTATACTCTTCGGAAGAAACAATGCAAGTGGCACCGTTTTGGCATGGATTTGATAGACAGGGATCCATCGAAGTCTCACACAGCAATCCCGAATAGCCAAGAGGACATTGGCAGGTAAATCCGTCCAACAGATTCTCACAGGTACCGCCATTTCGACACGAATTTGAGTCACAGTACACGACATAGGCGTCGCACAGTTGCCCGGTGAGTCCAGTCGGACACGTGCACGTAAAACCATCGACTCCATCGACGCAAGTGCTCTCGTTCATACACGGATTCGACAGGCATTCATCGATATCGACCTCGCATTGTCCACCGGTGAAACCGGCACGACACAGGCAGCGATAGGCATTCGCCTCATCGATGCAGGAAGCTCCGTTTCGGCACGGATTCGACAGGCACTCCATCACGTCGACGTCGCACAACGAACCGGTGTATCCGTCCGGACACGAGCACGTGTAGCCACCCGCAAACGACGCGCAACTTCCCCCATTCGCGCACGGATTCGATTCGCAGAAATCGATTGTAACGTTGCAATCGCCGCCGGTATGTCCAAACGGACAGGAACACGTGTACTCGGCGACACCGTCGACGCACGTGCCGCCGTTCCTACACGGCATCGAGACGCACTCGTCGACATTCGTCTCGCAATTTGTCCCCGTGAAACCGGCTTCGCACCGGCACTCGTACCCGTTCACCAGATCGACGCACGTCGCGCCGTTCTCGCACAAATTCGTCGCGCATTCGTCGATCTCGCTCTCGCAATCGTCGCCCGTGTAGCCGTCGACGCACGCACACGTGTAGCCGTCGACGAGATCGCTACACGTTCCCAGATTTGCACACGGCTGCGACGCGCACTCGTCGACGTTCGTCTCGCAACGAACGCCGGTGAAACCGGCGTCGCACGAGCAGACAAATCGATCGACGACGTCGGCGCACGTTGCCCCGTTCTGACACGGACTCGACGAGCATTCGTCGACGTCGCTCTCGCACCGATCGCCCGTGTATCCGCTCAAGCACGCGCACCGATATTCGTCGACGCCGTCAGCGCACGTTGCGCCGTTTAGGCACGGATTCGACACACAGTCGTCGACGTTCGTCTCGCAGTCGTTCCCCGTGTATCCGCGAGGACAATCGCAGCGATATCCGTCGAGAACGTCGACGCACGTCGCTCCGTTTCGGCACGGATTCGACGCGCACTCGTCGATCTCGCTCTCGCACTCGTCGCCCGTGTAGCCGCCCAAGCACACGCACTCGTAGCCGTCGACGCGATCGTGACACGTCGCGTCGTTCTCGCACGGATTCGACGCGCACTCGTCGACGTTCACTTCGCAGTCGGTTCCCGCATAGCCGTCGGCGCAAAGGCAACGATATCCGTCGACGGCATCGACGCAGGTTCCTGCATTTCGGCAAGGATTCGACGAGCATTCGTCGATGTTTGTCTCGCAGCGAAGTCCTGTGAAACCGGCGCTGCACTGGCAATCGTAGCTATTTATAAGGTCTATGCACGTTGCGTTGTTCTCGCAGGGATTCAACGAGCATTCGTCGATTTCGCTCTCGCAGTCGCTCCCCGTGAAGCCGCCGACACACGTGCACTCGTAACGTCCGACGAGATCCACGCAAGTCGAACCGTTTCCGCACGGACTCGCGGCGCACTCGTCAATATCGGTTTCGCAGTCTTTTCCCGTGTAACCGCTCTGGCACGTGCACGCGTATCCGTCGACAACGTCGACGCACGTCGCGTTATTTCGACAAGGGGTCGAGGCGCACTCGTCGATTGCAGTCTCGCAGTTGTATCCCGTGTAGCCGGCGGAGCAATTGCACCAATGACCGCCGAGGAGATCGTAGCAGGTTGCGTTGTTCTCGCACGGATTCGATAGGCATTCGTTCAATTCCGTCTCGCAGTTGCTGCCCGTAAAGCCAGGCCTGCACGAGCACTCGTATCCATTCAACAGATCGATGCACGTTGCGTTATACTGACACGGCTTCGACGAGCACTCGTTGATTTCCGTCTCGCAGATAGAACCAGTATAGCCGTCTGTGCAATTGCACTGGTAGCTGCCGAGAAAGTCGTAACAGGTCGCGTTATTCCGACATGGATTCGACATGCATTCGTTCAATTCCGTCTCGCAGTTGCTGCCAGTAAAGCCAGGCCTGCACGAGCACTCGTATCCATATAAATGATCAACGCACGTTGCGTTGTTGTAGCAGGGATCTGATGAGCACTCGTCGATTTCCGTCTCACAGGTGGAACCGGTATAACCGTCTGTGCAATTGCACTCGTGACCATCGAGAAGGTCGTAACAGGTCGCATTGTTCTGGCATGGATTCGATGCGCATTCGTTCAGTTCCGTCTCGCAATTGCTGCCGGTAAAGCCAGCAAAGCAATTGCACTCGTATCCATTCAAACGATCAACACACGTTGCGTTGTTGTAGCAGGGATCTGATGAGCACTCGTCAATTTCCGTCTCGCAGATGGAACCGGTATAACCGTCTGTGCAATTGCACTCGTAACCGTTGAGAAAGTCATAACAGGTCCCATTGTTCTGGCATGGATTCGATGCGCATTCGTTCAGTTCCGTCTCGCAGTTGCTGCCGGTAAAGCCAACAAAGCAATTGCACTGGTAGCCGTTGGAACGATCGTCGCAGGTTGCGTTGTTCTGACAGGGATTGGACACGCATTCGTTCAGTTCTGTCTCGCAGTTGCTGCCAGTAAAGCCAAACCAACACAAGCACTCGTAGCCATTCAAACGATCGATGCACGTTGCGTTGTGTTGACACGGCGCAGACGAGCACTCGTCGATTTCCGTCTCGCAGTTTGTTCCCGTAAAACCGTCAGAGCAATTGCACCAATGACCGTCGAGACGATCGTAGCAGGTCGCATTGTTCTGGCAAGGATTCGACAAGCATTCATTCAGTTGAGTCTCGCAGTTACTTCCAGTAAATCCAGGCCTGCACGAGCACTCGTATCCATTGAAACGATCAACGCACGTTGCGTTGTTATAACAGGGATTCGACAAGCACTCGCCGATTTCCGCCTCGCAATTTTCCCCCGTAAAACCAACGGAGCAATTGCACCAATGACCATCTAGAAGATCGTAGCAGGTCGCGTTATTCTGACAGGGATTCGACGTGCATTCGTTTAATTCCGTCTCACAGTCGCTGCCAGTAAAACCGGACTCGCACGTGCACTCGTATCCATTGACGTAATCGTTGCAAGTCGCGTTGTTGTAGCAGGGATCCGACGAGCACTCGTTGATCTCCGTCTCGCAATTGTCACCCGTGTAACCTCCACTACAACTGCACTGATGACCATCGAGACGATCATGGCAAGTCGCATTATTTCGACACGGATTCGACGCGCATTCGTTCAGCTCCGTCTCGCAGTCATTACCGGTAAAACCAGGCTCGCACAAGCATTCGTATCTATTGACGTAATCGTTGCACGTTGCATTATTGTGGCAGGGATTGGAGAGGCATTCGTCGATCTCCGTTTCGCAATTGGAGCCCGTGAAGCCATCAAGACAAGTGCACGTGTGAACGCCGAGTAGATCGAAGCAGGTCGCATTATTCTGACAAGGATTCGAAGAGCATTCGTCAATTTCGCTCTGACAGTTCACTCCAGTGAAACCAACTCCACACGTACAAATATAACCGTCGATCTGATCGTCGCAAGTAGCGTTGTTTCGACAGGGATTAGTGGAGCATTCGCCGATTTCACTTTCGCAGTCGTTACCGGTGAAGCCGTCTTTGCACGTGCACTCGTACCCATTCAAAAGATCCGTGCAGTTGGCATCGTTTTCGCAAGGATTCGAAGCACATTCGTCGATTTCTGTTTGACAATCGTTGCCAGTGTAACCCTCTCTGCAGCTGCACTCGTATCCGCCAGCGAGATTCGTGCAATTTCCGTCATTCCGACAAGGTTCCGAAAGACATTCGTCGACGTCCGTCTCGCAGTTGCCGCCCGTATAGCCGACAGCACATCGGCACAGAAAACCGTTCACGAGATCGTCGCACGTCGCGCCGTTGGCGCACGGTCGCGAGGCGCACTCGTCCACGTTGACGGCGCACTGGGATCCGCTAAAACCGTCCAAACAGTCGCACGCGTAGCCAGTGCCATTTTCGCGACACGTTCCGCCGTTGACACACGGCTGCGAAGAGCAGAAGAGCCCAACGTCGCAATGGACGCCCGTGTATTCCGGCGAGCAAGTGCATGCATATCCGCCGACGTCGTCCGTGCACGTGCCGTTGTTCTGACACGGAAACGACTCGCATTCGTCGATCTCGCTCTCGCAATCGTCGCCCGTGTAGCCGATTTCGCACGCGCATCGATAACTGCCGATCGTCGAGTGACACGATCCGTTATTCAGACACGGTCGCGAAATGCAGAAGTCGACGAAGTCGTCGCAACTCTTGCCGGTGAATTCGGCGTCGCAGACGCAGGCGAAATCGCCGATCTCGTCGACGCACGTGCCGTTGTTCGCGCACGGCATCGACTTGCACTCGTCTAATTCGTTCTCGCAGTCGTCGCCCGTGTAACCGCTCGCGCACGTGCACGTGTACGCACCGTCGGCAAGGATACACGTGCCGCCGTTCTGACAGGGCGAAGACGCGCAAAGATCGACGGTCGAATTGCAATGAATGCCGGTATGCGCCGACGGACACGCGCATCGATAGCCGTCGATTTCGTCGACGCACGTGGCACCGTTACGGCACGGATTGGAGTCGCACTCGTTAATGTCAATTTCGCATCGACTCCCCGTGTAACCGTCGCTGCACGAGCACGCAAACCCGTTAACCAAGTTGACGCACGTGGAAGCATTAGAACACGGATTTGACGCGCACTCGTCGATTTCGAGAATGCATTGATCTCCCGTATAACCATCCACGCAATCGCAACTGTATCCATCAAATGTTGACAGGCACGTGGCACCATTCGAACAGGGTTGCGATTCGCAGAAATCGACGACAATCGCGCAGTCAGCGCCAGTAAAGCCCCGATGACACGTGCACGTGTAGACACCTATGCCGTCGACGCACGTGCCGTTGTTCTGACACGGTAGCGAGTTGCACTCCGTTATCTCCGTCTCGCACTGGTCGCCCGTATAGCCGACGCTGCACACGCAATCGTAGCCGCCGCCGCTGTCGATCGCGCTGCAGTTTCCGTTATTGCCGCACGGTTGCGACGCGCAAAAGTCGATCGCGACCTCGCAAACAGTGCCTGTGAAGCCCATTCCACAAAGACACGAGTACCCGTTCAACTCGTCGAAGCAAGTTCCGTTGTTTTGACAGGGAATCGACGCACATTCGTTCACGTTCGTCTCGCAGTTCGCACCGGTAAAACCGTCAACGCACAAGCAGGTGAAATCGTCGTCGGAGAGCAGGCACGTTCCATTGTTCGTACAAGGAGCCGATTCGCAATAATCAATGGTAGAATTGCAGTGCACACCGGTGAATCCTCTCGTACAGGTACAGACGTATCCGCCAATCTCGTCCGAGCAAGTAGCGCCGTTTTGACAAGGCGTACTGTCGCACTCGTCGATTTCTGTCTCGCAGTTGACGCCGGTATATCCGTCAGCGCAGACGCACGAATACTGACGGCCGTTCAATTGACACGTTCCCTTATTCGCACACGGATCCGACTCGCAGTAGTCGACGGTCGCATTGCAGCGAACGCCCGTGAAACCCGTCGAACAAACGCACGTATAGCCGCCGAGTTCGTCGAGGCACGTGGCGCCGTTCTCGCACGGCGCGCTCGCGCACTCGTCCACTTCCGTCTCGCAATTGAGCCCGGTGTACGACTCGTCGCACGCGCACGCGTATCCGTCGATCGACGACGCGCACGTTCCGCCGTTCGAGCACGGTTGCGACTCGCAGTGATCGACGACGCGATCGCAATCGATTCCGGTGAAATTCGGAAGACAAAGACAGACGTAGCCTCCGAGTTCGTCTCGACACGTTCCGTTGTTTTGACACGGCTGCGAAGTGCACTCGTCGACTTCGCTCTCGCAATCGGCACCCGTGTACGATTCGGGGCAAGAGCACGTGTAGCCGTCGGTTACGCTGCTACACGTGCCGTTATTTAGACAGTGTCCTTCCAGACAGCGATCGAGTTCCACGCAGCCTTCTGCGACATTCTCTAAACTGACGGTAACTCGCTGATCGGGAATGAATAGGGACAAGGGAAAATCGGACAGAGACAAGTTGGTAAAACAGCCACGATAATAGTCGCGAGACAAAGACTCTAAAAAATCGAATTGACGGATATCTTGTCGAAGAAAGCATTGACATACCTTTGCCAAACAGATTCATTGTATTTTCGAGTCCGCCGACGTGAACGTATGCGAGAGAGTCGGTATTGAGTTGGTTTCCGTTGACTGTGGCACTTTGAACGCGTTTCCCGTCAAGCGTGAGCGTGTAGATCGTGCCACTTGCTTCCCACTGAAAGGAATGCCAATTTCCGTCAGAAACAATTTGATTGACAACAACCGATTTTCGACCTATCGCAATGAAAGGCGAATAATTAATTAAGAGCGAACTAAAAGACTACGCCGTGTCATTACCGCGTCCCAAGTCAATGTGAAAATAGAGCACGTTGTTGAATACTTCGACGGTCAAAAAGTCGTCCGAATAGAGACCATTCGACGGATGAGTTCCGACGTGCAGAAGAATTCCCTGACTAGATAGAGTGCGAAATGAAAACGAACCGGATCGAGCCGATTTGATCAATTGACGCTTCAACGTCATCTGAGCAAAGCTGGAGTTTCCCGAAAAATAAGCAGAAGCAACTTGGGGGAGAAAAACCATGCAATGAAAAAAAAGCACGAGAAAAAGAACCCTTCTTACTTTCTTGACAGGTGCTTCCTTTGTATCCAGACTGACATTTGCACTTAGCACCGTCGAATGAGCCTATGCAAGTGCCTTCGTTTGCACACGGATTGACGTCGCAGAAAGAATCGCTCTCGCATCTCGACGTCGCGAGATCGGGATCGTGGTCGGTGAAGTTTTCGCCGAACGTCGACAGCGACTTTTTGAGTCCGTCCACCGACAGATCCTTGACGCAACCGTCAAATCCCCTCTTGGAATCGAGAGCGTTCGTCAGGGGAAGAAAATCCGACTGGAATGCAGCGAAATTGCCGAGGAAAACGTACGAGCCGAGTTGTCGAGTCAATCCGATATTCACAACGCAAAGAAAATCCGAAAATAGGCCCGAAAACTCAACGCGAGCTGCGCTGTTGCTGATCGCCAACGACGCTGTGTACCAATTACCGTCGTTAAGAATACACTGCTTAAATTGCGTGACATTTTTAACTCCATCAGCGTAGAGAAGCGTGACTCCGTCAGTCTGCAAATTTACGGCCAAGTAACCGACTGTAGAAAAGTCAAGAAGATCCTAAAAGACGAGCAAGTGAGTGTGCATATTCTTTAGCGTCAGACGATTTTCTTTTCTTACCTTTCCTGTGTACAGCAAAACGCCCGAGCTGTGTGCAGTAAAGGAAAAGTTGAGACTTTTGAAGTTGGGAAAATCAAAGAAAAGAAATTGACTGCTCGTAAAATTAGCCGAAAGTTGAATTTGGCAGAAGTCGCCTTCGAATCCCGGAGCGCATTGACACGCAACCGATTCCCACCGATCGATGCAAGTCGCCCCATTCAAACAGGGTCGAGACGAGCAGAGGGAGTCGTTTCGACAACCCGGTTCGGGACGATAGACCGCGTTCATGCCGAGAAGACTGTGCAGCGTTCCGTCGACCGTGAAATCTTTAATGCAGCCAATAAAACCGGACGTCGTAATGATGGAATCAGCGACGGACACCGACGGATTCATCCCGCCGACGTAAATCGGATTCTTGGCGTTGAGCAATTTGAACGGACTCGACTGAAGCGTGACGGAGCAGTTGGAAAACACGCACGTACCGTCGTCTATGGAGACCGTCACGCTCGGCGGAGACGAAACGATTTTGACCTGATGATACTGGCCGTCATTCAGGAGATGGCTAAGCGTTGCCGTCCGAATTCCCTGCACGCCGCCTGTGTTGTACGAGACTTTGAGCTGGCCGAGTACAACTTCAGCAGCAACGTGATCCATTGACAAGCCATTTCCTAACTAAAGAGAAAAAATAAAGTTCGGTTCAAAATTTTCAGCCCACCCGTAGTGTCTCTATAATTATTTGCTGACGAAATAAACTACTGCATGTATGCGCATAGCCCACTACTTCTTCAATTAGATTGTTGACTCACCCCTCCTAGATAGAACAGGACGCCGCCATCCGACGTCGTGCGAAAGGCGAGTTCAACCGTAAACGTTTGTCTTCCCGTCCTCGGAGCCTCGTCAATTTCCAAATACGTCGTTCCATTGAACGACGCAACAAGCAGAACGTCGCAGTTCGAACCGGCGTAATAAGTTTCGCAGTCGCATCGATAGCCGCCGACCCGATTCAAACACGATCCGCCGTTCTGGCACGGCATCGACGCGCACTCGTCAACATCCGTTTCGCAGTGAACGCCAGTAAAACCGGCGTCACACGCACAGACGTAGTAGAGTCCTTGCAACCCGTTTGCCGCCTGACTGCACGTGCCTCCGTTCAAACAGGGACTACTAGCACATACATCGACATCAGTCTCGCATGAAGACCCCGTTTGAAAGAGCGAGCACGAGCAGCTGTAGCCGTCGATAGCGTCAAAGCACGTGCCTCCATTCAAACACGGCAACGAAGCGCATTCGTCAATATCCGTCTCGCACGTCGAACCCGTGTAGCCGGACGCGCAATCGCACGCGTATCCCCCGTCGGCGTACCCGCGACACGCGCCGCCGTGTCGGCACGGATTCGACTGACAGGCGACGCTCGTCTCGCATTGCGCGCCCGTCCAACCGACGTTACAGTCGCACGAATACGCGTCGATCCCGTCGACGCATTGACCGCCGTTTGCGCACGGATTCGACTCGCAGTCGTCGATCTCGATTTCGCACTGGCGACCCGTGAAACCGGTCAGCGTGCAATTGCACGAGTAGTCGCCGACGAGATTGGCGCAGACGCCCCCATTTCTGCAGGGCGTCGAGAGACACTCATTGTAGACTTGCTCGCAAAGATTGCCAAAGTAGCCGTTCTTGCAGAAGCAAGTGTAGCCTGTGCCAATCGTCTTTTCTTGACATATCGCGCCGTTTTGACACGGCGACGAAGCGCACGTATCGTTTAGGGCGGCAACACACTGAACAATGACGATGAAAAGGATCGCTATGAAAACCCCTACCAAAACGAGATTCAACTCTTGGAAGACGAATGCGTGCAGCTATAGAAAACCTCGTATTCTCATTGTGGCGGATTTTTTCCCAAGGGGCGGAGTCTGTCCGTCTGAATGTAGGCGACGTGTTGGTTGGCTGTGCCGTCGAATTCCTTGTTCTTTTCTTTGTCGGTCCTTCTGGTCGACAGTGCTCGTTTGCTCCTTTGGAATGAGAACAGAGACAGCGCGTGCTCTTGCTGCTTCGAAAAACGCCCCCCACTCGAGAATCGCGTGAGCTCCGCATAGCTTTCAAAGAGTACGTGGGACGATCCAGACAAAACGAACTCTCTAAGGAAGACTTGGTCAAAAAATAATCTCCTATCGTTTTCTTGCGATCGTTCTGGCTCTCTTACCTGCTACGCATCACTGTACAGGCTCTGTGGAGCGAGTGCATTGACGTTTTGCGGACGTTTTTGTTTATGTCTAGCGCGCGTTAGTCTGACAAAGAATGGCCTCTGCGGATTTTTCTGCAGACTCAGTTGAAGAGATTGTAGTCGAAGCAGATCGACCCATTGAGCTTGCGGAGATTTCTAACGCTTTAAAGCAAAAGAGCGTTCGCTTCGAAGAATTGGACGTAGTACAAGCCTTGAAATACCTCGTAGAGAAAGAGAAAATGCACGTTAACTATTTCACAGGTTACCCGTAATTTTCTTATGGCGTTCCGATGTTAGATCTGCCGTAAATTTACATGAAAAGGAAAATTCGAGCTCTGAAATCAATTGGGCGACTGCAATTTACTATCCGTTCGAATCGTTGTCTATTGTAAGCATCAAGGCATTGAACGAGAGTCGAACTCCGTCGAGATTAGGTCGTTCAGTTCCGAGGTCACATGATAGAAATATTTCATAATTGAGAATTTGTAACGTTGGACACTTACAGATCTGGACTTGCTCCGAGCGAGCGCGTTGCTAAGCTTCAATCAAGGCTGTCAGAGCTTCAGGAAGACATAGCGAAGCTCAGTGAGACGTATGTCTTGTCTGCAATATTTTGCAAAGGAAACCGTTGTTTTTAGGTACGACGAAACGGAACTGCAGAAACAAATAGATACGTTACATGAGTACAACGAAATAAAGGACGTGGGGCAAATGCTATTTGGAAAATTAGGCAAGGACCGTGATAAATAGATAAGGAGATACGACGGTTTCTCAACTTGTCTTCTGTAGCTGAAGTGAAAGGCACAACTACGTCAGCTGTCTATTCTGAATTTGAACTCGATTTAGACGACTAGATGTGCATATAAATAGTCTCTTTACATATACGATAAATAAAGAGTGAAGGAGAACCAAGAAGGGTTGGTGTACACGCTTCACTTACGCTACAAATCCCCAATCCGGATGAATTGCAAAATGCCTCCCCGAAATAGAATTAACTTTGGTAAATGTAGACGAGTAGTTGGTGGCTAAAGGTACGCAGCTCAGCATACAACCGACTGAAGGCTGAGCTTGAGTAATCCTACGGCAAAACTACGTATCATTTACTAGGCACAAATTCATCATACCTCGTCAGCTGATAATTCCTCTTAGTTACTAAAGACGATTGTCCTAAACGAAATCAGTCTGAACGATTGCTCAGTAGTCTTGCGATAAAGCACCTCTGTGTTTAGAATTAGAGCAGTTGTAGCTGTAGAGCTTTGGTGATGCAACTTCATCTCGTCCTCTATTGTCGATTCTCCTGTCCGCCTTCTGTACAAACACGTCTGCTTCTACCCTCATTTGCCGTTCTCCTAGCTTACCGTGACTTGCACGTTGGCCAGATTTCCTGAAGACGAGGAAGATGCGGTTTGGGACGCCGATTTTTCCGCTGTACAATTCTTTTCGATCGGACAATTTCCTTGAAATTTGTGCATACCTGTTTGTTTCGCGTTTTCAAGCCAAAAATAGGGGTTCACTTTCCACGTCATGAAGTGCTAAACAAAGAACTAAAGGAGATTCCGACAGTGGGATAACTTCTACGTGCCTGCAAATTTCCGTGTTTCTTCTCCTTAGCAGGTTGCGATGGGCCAAATGCAATAAAGTCCGACTGATAGACGGACTTCAATGTGCTGATTTCGCGGCCCAACGAGATTCGAGTGCCCTCGTGAACGCGCTTGATGCGATGCGCTCGTATGCTTCCCGGCGTGTCGACGCCACGAAAAACGTTGCCGCAATCGGCGTTCATCTGGACGGGGAAAGAAAACACTGCAGCTCCGAGCAACAACCATGCGTGCGCTAGGACGAGGAAGTTGGTAGGAACAGATGACAGAGATGGGAAGCGGATGTAGGACGGACGTGCAACTTTCAGTCCCTGAGTCGCACACAAAAGACTCGACGGAAAGAATAAAGTCGCGATCCTCTCCTAATAAAGTGAAGAGCTCTTCTACGACCGACGAATTGGCGAGAGTCGAAACGGGACGATGAGCCCATTTTTCGGTCGTTCTGCGCCACTTTGCTGCACAATATGCGTCACATGATCTTATCCGAGCGCGTCTTGGGAAAAATCCCTTTTTCTGCACGACGTCGGGGGTGGCAACTTGAAAGGGGCCGGTTCTGGGAATTTGGTATACAGGTATCGGGTCAACAAATTACCGTACCTCTTGTATCGTCGACTGTCTCGTTGAAAACAACTCCCTAAGTATATAATACTTTCTATAGAAAACTAATAGCATTGAGCTATTTATGTCTTTGAAATTATTAGTTGTGAAATTACTCATGGACCCTGTGAGTAATTTTCTATTTCTAATGGAGGAGCGGGATTAGTTAAATAAATACCTACTTTCCGTATTGCTGCCTACCGGTATTCAAGTTCTATTGAGAGAATGAAACAAGCTTGGACTTCAATAAAACTGGCAACGAATCGGCCATTGAGTCAAACAGAGAATAGTTGTCTGATACAAAGAACAAGCAGATTGACTCAAGAGATGGAGCAGTTGGTTGATCAGGAAGAACCTACAACAGAATGAATGAATGAGATAGACTAAAATAAAGCAAATACTAATTTCACACGTGCTGCATTGCTTTTTTTGCCAGAAACCGACTCTTTGCGTCTCGACACCATGCTGTGCATTGAATAGGAGCAAACGATTGTCCTTCTTCTCTGTAAAACAGTCTTCGATTGTCGGCACCTTGGAGAAGATTAGCTAAAGAGAAAGCGCCCATACGACGCACAACCGGATAGGGGCAATACAAAAGTGAAGTGAACGGCTTCAAACTATTCCAAGTGTAGTTGCCTATTTCTTCTGATCGAATCTAAAGCAAGACAGAATAAAATACAACAAGAAGAATAGGTCTCTTTTCTTACGTCATCAGGATTTGTCTTATTCATCCACTGATCCATTTTTGCCAATATTGACGAGCTATTTGCTGAGTTGCCCTTGTCGTTCTTTTGCTTGCTTTCATGAAAGGAAATATTTGCCAGGCAATTATAGCCCAAATAGTAAACCATTGGGGGTAACTGAATCTCCTCCTCTTCACCTTTAGTTTCAAAAGACTCAAATATAACATCCTCAAATGCGTTCCTTTTGCTGACATCCATTTGGCTAATGTTTGGCGAAAAAAGTAAGAGACAAAGAAGTGCTAATTCCTTTATATTAATGTCGCTGTTGTAGGCAAGAAGATTGACCAGAAGCGACACCACCCCTCTGGCAGCCAAATGATTCTAAACACACAAAAAATGCAACGTACTAAGAAGCTCAGCAAAGAATAAAACTGTGCTTCACCCTAATATCAGGATACTCAGCCAAATTTGATACAATGCCACAAGCTTCCCACCTCAAATTTGCATCTTCCCTCAATATTTTCTCGATGACGTCAATAATGCCTAGTTCAGCCAGCATGCGGCATCGTCTGCTTCCATTCGAAAAAGACCAACAGACGAGCAGTGCAGGCTGGCGAAGAGAATAAGAATAATCTGACGATTGAGCCAGGTCGACGAGAAGAGGCAGTCCACCAAGAACAGCCAAATAGTCTAAGCAGTTATAGGACCGTTCGTGATGCCACGGTTGAAAGAAGGAAGATAAGGAAGAGATAGTTATTGCCGTTTCTGAATCATCTGCTTCGGATTCCTTCACCTTTTCCTGCAGGATGGAGAAGAGTCGAGCTACTTTACGACGAGATTCGGCAAATTCTTCCGCTTCTACGGTTGCAGCAAGACCAGTGAGCGTGTTCCAGCTCATATTGTGAGGAGGATTGGAGTAGGTTTTCGATATGCGAGCTTTCTCGTCGCAATACCTCATGTACGACTCCGAATCGGCTTTCGTCTTGCACGTTTCCACGTGCTCTCGAAGATTTGCGACGAGAAGCGCCTTGACGCGGCTGCAAGACACGCTTTCTTCATCAAGCATCATTTGACTTGCAGCGTGCGTTCAGAGCTATAAATAAATATTTATTTATAGCTCTGCGTGCGTTAGCCGATTGGTAAACGAGATTGGAATGGCTTCTAGCGGTCCTGAAAGCATTGACGTCATCGTCAAGCAACTGGAGCAACTCGACAGCTTATCTTTTGCAGTTGTAGTGGGCGTTGCCGCTAAGCTCAGCAGCGCTTTCTCTGCAAACACCTGTCATCTAACTGTCGCGGCTCATCTTATGGCTGACGACCTTTCGCATCTGAAAACAAAAATCGCCAAGTTGCTCGAGCAAGCCGATCCGGACTTCCTAGACGCCTTCAAAGACAACTTACAAAAGGCGCACCAAGCGCATTTGGGCGTGGCTCCTACCGACTCCCTTCGTCATTATCTCCTTGACGTCCGAGACAAATTTGATGCGTTGTTTGAAGAGCTAGAGAAGAAGACAAAATCCAAAAAGTTTGTAGAACCGAAAGTGCTGTACCAGTCTTCTAATTACTTATTCAGAGGCAGAAGTCAAAGTGTTCCAGAAAGAGAAAGTGAAATTGAAGAATTGCCAACATTTTCCTCAGACGAACCAGGTTTACAAAGCAAACTGGTAGTTACAGATCTGTCTCATCCGTCAAAGAAGTCTGGTAAGCTTCCTGTTCAAAAAAATTTCTCTGTCTATTTTAGTTTTCTAGGTTTTGGAAAAGTTTACTGTCAACACCAGCTCCAGCCACGGCCGATTGAGCCATTTTGCATACCTACTGAAGATCAAATTAAAAGTATTTATGCATCGCAAGGCAGTAGAGCAAGGGACTATTATAAGCTTTTCCTCGGCAAACTACAAATAATCGGCAAAGACTTTGACTCAATTTGGAGTCAGTCTTGGTTGAAGCTGATGACATCAAGAGGCGCATATCAGTCGATGCATCTTCAAGAACCGTTTAGATTTAGAGAAAAACTAGTAAAAGAAGATGCCGAAGGCGTCATCTTACTAGCCTCAGACGCGATGAAATTCCTCCTTCTCGGATGCAAAGATTGTTCAATCGGTTGCATAGTAAATGCTATTGTCACTGAAATCATTCAGAAAATGAACGCTATCAGTTTTACGTCAGAGGAAATAAAACATTTCAACGAACTCATCGTCTTAGATCCCGACGATAGTAAGTTCAGTAAGACATCCTATTCTTAGCTTAGAATGGGTCATTTTAGAAACAGGACTATCACCTGAAACGAAAGACGCGCTGAAAGCGGCAAAAGATCATTCGCAATCGTTCCTGAAAAGCGCTACAGGAAATCTAACTAAAGAAGAGCGGCAATTTATGATAACAGAATTGCGTGATAAAATTGACGTCGTGACAAAAGATATCGCGGAACATTTTAAAGCGTTTGGTTGGGACAAGCCTGGTTGCTAATTTGTATTTCACTTTCACTTTGCCAGTACATTTTTCACCTGACGACGCCCAAAAGTATGGTGTATATTATAAATAAAGTAGAGCACGTTGAGAATCAAACACTTGTTATTTCCTCATAACGCACTGGAGAGGGAGCCTAGACGCTAGCTTCTCTAATAACGAGCTAATCCAACTGAGACTATATCTCGAGCAGCTTTACTTGCGGCTACATCGCAAGGTAAATGGCCGTCGTGATCTCGAAGATTCACATCGGCTTTGGCCTCTACTAGCTGCCTAACAACAGTCACAAAGTCACAACTACAAGCTGAGAAAGAAAAAGCAACGTTACTACAGTGCCACAGCAGACAGTTTCTTACCGTAGTGCAACGGCGTTTGCCCGTCGAGATCCTAGCAAAAAAATTCTTGAGTCAAAGTGAGAGTCTGGCTTTTATTCCTTACCTGCAAATTGACGTTGACATTGTGAATCTGCACAATGTCACTATAACCCCTATCACACGCCCAATGCAGCAGTCCCAGAGACACGCGCGCATTTGCAATGCAGCAGCGCGCGTTAGCGCCCCTGGTGACGATTGACCCTGGACGATACTCTGGACGATTGGTAAACGGCAAGCCAATCCGACCGTGAGTAACTCCATCGTATTGGAATGGCTTCTAGCGATCCTGCTGAAAGCAGTGACGTTGACATCGTTGAGATGCTGGAGCAACTCGACAGCTTATCTTTTGCAGTTGTAGTGGGCGTTGCCGCTAAGTTCAGCATCGCTTTCTCAAAAGACGCCTGTCGTCTGATTCTAACTGTCGCGGCTCAATTTACGGCTGACAAGCTTTCAAGTCTGAAAACAAAAGTCGCAAAGTTCCTCGAGGAAGCCGATCCGGACTTACTAGATTCCTTCAAAGACAACTTACTGAAGGCGCACCAAGCACATTTTGGCGTGGCTACTAGCGGCTCCCTTCGTGATCATCTTCGCGACGTCGGAGACAAATTTGCTGAGCTGTTTGAAGTGCTTCTAGAGAAGAAGACAAAATCTAAAAGGTCTGTGGAACCAGTGGAGAAACAGAAAGTGCTTAGTAAGTTTTCTGTCAAAAAAATTTCTCTGTTTATTTTAGTTTTCTGAACCCCAAGGTTTTGGGAAATTTTACTGTCAACACCAGCTCCAGCCACGACCGATTGAGCCGTTTTGCATACCTACTGAAGATCAAATTAGAAACATTTATTTGTCGCAAGGCGGTAGAGCGAAGGACTATTATACGCTTTTCCTTGGCAAACTACAAATAACCGGCAAAGACTTTGACTCGATTTGGAGTCAGTCTGGATTGAAACTGATGACATCAAGAGGCGCCTATCAGTCGGTACATCTTCAAGAACCGTTTAGATTTAGAGAAAAACTAGTAAAAGAAGATGCCGAAGGCGTCATCTTACTAGCCTCAGACTCGATGAAATTCCTCCTTCTTGGATGCGAAGACTGTTCAATTGGTTGCATAGTAAATGCTATTGTCACTGAAATCATTCAGAAAATGAACGCTATCAGTTTTACGTCAGAGGAAATAAAACATTTCAACGAACTCATCGTCTTAGATCCCGACGATAGTAAGTTCAGTAAGACATCCTATTCTTAGCTTAGAATGGGTCATTTTAGAAACTGGACTATCACCTGAAACGATAGACGCGCTGAAAGCGGCAAAAGATCATTCGCAATCGTTCCTGAAAAGCGCTACAGGAAATCTAACTAAAGAAGAGCGGCAAGATATGATAACAGAATTGCGCGATAAAATTGACGTCGTGACAAAAGAGATTGCGGAATATTTTAAAGCGTTTGGTTGGGACAAGCCTGGTTGATAATTTGTATTTCACTTTCACTTTGCCAGTACATTTTTCACCTGACGACGCCCAAAGTACGGTAGTATCATGTATATTATAAATAAAGTAGAGCACGCTGAGAATCAAACACTTGTTATTTCCTCCTAACGTACGGGAGAGGGAGCCTAGACGCTAGCTTCTCTAATAACGAGCTAATCCGACTGAGACTATATCTCGAGCAGCTTTACTTGCGGCTACATCGCAAGGTAAATGGCCGTCGTGATCTCGAAGATTCACATCGGCTTTGGCCTCTACTAGCTGCCTAACAACAGCCACAAAGTCACAACTACAAGCTGAGAAAGAAAAAGCAACGTTACTACAGTGCCATAGCAGACAGTTTCTTACCGTAGTGCAACGGCGTTTGCCCGTCGAGATCCTAGCAAAAAAAATTCTTGAGTCAAAGTGAGAGTCTGGCTTCTATTCCTTACCTGCAAATTGACGTTGACATTGTGACTCAACAGAATCTGCACAACGTCACTATAACCCCTATCACACGCCCAATGCAGCAGTCCCATTCCTTGATCGTCAACCAACTGACAAACAGTCAAATCATCTCGAAAGAGATGCTCGAGTTTCTCGGCATTTCCCTCTTTACACCAATCAAACGCAGTCTTCTCGTCATCCCTACAAAACAAACGACGCCAATTAATCGACTCCTAGCCACTTTATCAATATTTTTGTGGCCACTGTTGAAGGTTCCACTGCTCTATTACATGACAACCTTAGAAGGGCTTCCGTACGCTCCATTTTACTAGACACCGGTCCAGATACAGTTGCTGACTTGCTGCCGCTAGTGGGAAGTGTTGGCGTAGCAGTTGATGATTCCTGCATAGGAGGGGAAATCCTTACAATTACTTTCTGTTTCAAAAAGTTTCATCACCCCTGTCTGTTTGTTCCAGTCGGGACAGAGACGATTGACAGCGTTCACGTATTGTTCCATCGCCTCCTCTTTCGCCATTTCTCCCAGTTTTTTCCACGCGTTCCTGAGACGGGAAAAACATGGAGGAGCACGATTGCAGAAGCATTGCAACGTTACCATTTCGCTCTTCCAACCATATCGTAGAAAGGAGGCTTCGACGAGTTGCACGGCCCGTTTTCCGCCTGAATGCGGCTAAAATCGAGCCGAAAGGAAGGAAGAACAATGCAAACCTGCTTAAAAAGTCCGTACAACGCCAGCTTGTCGTCGTTACCGAGCTGAACGGCAGCGTTACGCATAAACGCGGCGGCGGCGGCGAACGATTCCATTTCGCATACGGGAACTTCACTAAACAATAATTGATTCGGATTGATTTATTGATCTTTTTCTTTGCCTCTCAAAATAGCATCCCTAAATAAACTACAAAATAGCCGAATCGAGCTGGGCGTGTCGTCGTTTCCCGGAATAGTATACGTTATCAGATTGGGATTGCAATCGGTGTCGATAATTCCGATCGTCGGTATGTTGCACATGACAGTCTCACGCAGCGCCGTCTGATCCGTTTTCGTGCTAAAAAATATCGCCAAGTCAGGCAGACGCGCAGTGGAAAGCAATTTGTGCGAATTCGTCAACGTGCCCGGCTTCCAGTCGCCGGTCGCAAAATATTCGCCGGCATCGCGCGCCGTTTGCTGCGTGAGCTGCGCGTACTCCGGTCGCCCGTGCACGAAAAGTATAACGCCGCGACGGTGAGCCACGTGACCGATGACGTTGAGCGCGCGACGAAGATGATTGGCTGTCTGATCGAGGTCGACGACGTGAATGCCGAGACGCTCGCCGAGTATGTACGGCTTCATGAGCGGGTTCCACGCCCCCGCCTTATGGCCCAAGTGCACGCCGGCGTCCATTAGTTCGCGTTTCGTGAAAAGACTGCTAACGTCGAAGTAGTCGTCGTGCGACAGAACGTCGTCGGGCCTTTCGGCGCGTTTCGGAGTGGTGGAAAGGTTTCGCAGCGCGCCGAACACTCCACAGCGTCGAGAAACGGGACGGAGCATTCTTGTTCTTCACCTACGGGTTGCTTTGTCCGACTGCCCGGATATGCCCATAGCAACGCTGCTATTATGAGCCGCCGTTCGTCGACAAACGACTCGATGCGCTCGGAACGATTGACCGAGCAGTCGAAAACGTTTTTTCGCAATTTATCAGAAGCGATCGCGTCGAATGAACGCGAGAACATCGACGAAATCGATCAGATTCATCACTGCGGACTGCGAGTGAAATCGATCGGCATTCTGACATCGTTTACAGCACTTAAGTTGTGCAGTCTACACTCAAACTATCTCAACACGATTCAACCGCTCGAAAATTGCAATCAATTGATTTATCTCGACGTGCATAACAATCAGGTTGGCTCATAAAGTAAATCTCGGTTATCTCTTTACTTGTGCGGTCAGCGTTACTTAGCTATACATGCACTTTAGTTAGATATCAAAAAATTTAAATTTGGCTGCGTACACAAAAAGCTAGTGACCAGAAATTTGACCCTAGTGCCTACCTTGGCACTGCTAGACAAATTTCTCTACAGCACAGTTATTGTGAACGCTTAGCAGCCAAATATAATGCGTTTTTCATCTCATAGATCGACGATCTTCCAGGACCGTCATTTTGGCGCAGATTAGTCAACCTCAAAGTTCTCTATCTCCACAGCAACGACGTTTCGAGACTCGCATCTGTTCAGCAGATGTCCCACAGTCTAAACCTTGCCGTTCTGACGCTGCACAACACACCCTTTGCTCTACAGCAGAGCTACAGGCACCACGTGGCAAACGCCATCTGGTCCCTCAAAGCTCTCGACTATTTTCTCGTCGCCGACGAGGAAGTAATCGAAGGAGCCGACTTTGGAGGTCGCTTTGCGGCCATGTCAAAGGCTTATCGCCTCGACATCTATCAAGCACTATCGAAAGTAGGAATTCTTTTCGCAGCGTGCCTTTCATTATAGACGACGATTATTTTTTGTAGACGGCCTCGTTTGATGAAAACTTGAGTAAAGTGACTACGCTTATAAAGAAGATTTTTAGGCTCTCGATCGCAAACTCGCCTATCGTCATAATTCAACGTCACGTGAAGAGATGGCTCATTGCAAGACGACTACTCCCTGCTAAAGTACCAAATTTACGAGGGTGAGCACTAACTGATCTCACTCACACGTGGTACTGTACCCAATCATATCGTTTCTACTAGAGAATCTGCTACTCCTGGTTCCGTCATACCTGTTACACCCGTCGCCTATGACGCCTCGCCGACGCCGCTCAACTTACGTCAGCTTCGCGTCGTCGAAAAGCTGGAGCGTAGCATTGCACTGAAGACGAATCAGGATGCAACGGACATGGGAAGCGTTCCAATGCAACCGCGCTATCGGCTCGCCGCAATTCCGTCGCAGAGACGGCGATCGCCGGACGCCGCCGGCACGACTTTCCCTCTTCTAACGAAATTGGAAGAGAGCTACGAGGACACGTGGAAGCGGCGCGTTGTGAAGGGACAGGACGTAGTTGCAGCTAAAAAGGAGAAGAAAACGGTGAAATCAAAGAAAGCTGCTCCGACGTCACAAACGGTCGAAGCGGCCGCCGTAAAAAACGAACCGGAAGTCGATTCGTCCGGCCGTCGCGAATCCGACCTCATACTGAAGCGTGATTGGGCACGCGACGTCCGAGCGGCGGTAAAAATGATAGACGCGGAAAGAAGACGACAAAAATCTCTCAAGCCGATCGTGCGGCGCTCCAATCCGAAGCTGAACGACGCGATCATGATGGAAAAAATGCAGACGATGACGCTCGGCGCCGTCGCCGCCGTCGATCGAGCCTATCATCGACGACGCGTCGCTCAGCAGCGCGAGAGACGCACGAAGCGCGTCGCCGACGAGCGTCGCGAGAGAGACGAAAGTCGACGTCGGACTGTGGATGCGCGACGGCTCAACGCGCGTCGCGACGCTGCCCAGCAACGCATAGCGCTGCGCGAACGAATCGTCGCCGCCCAGAACGACGTGCGAGAGCGAGACGCGGCGAAACGAGAACGACTGCGCGTCGAGCGTGCAGCGAATTCGTTCCGCGCGCGAGCGCGCGACGACGACGCGGCGTTTCTCCGCGAATTCGATCAGCAGCACACGACGATAGGCCAGGCGCTCATTCGGCACGACGTGCAAACGGTGCGTAACGCCGAGCTAAACGCGGCGAAAGCCCGAACGGAGCGACGCCGTCTCGAGAGTCGCGAACAACGCGAGCTCGTGCGGAAGTTTCTCGAACATCGGCAATTGGCTGCAAGTACGAAGGGCACCGCGGAAAAGTCGAGCTTGAACGCGCAGCTACTTTCCGAAGCGAACGAGTCGCTAATGGCAGCTCGAAAACGCGTCGAGAAGGCGAAATCGCAGCGCGCAGCCGCTCTGCGAGAAGCAAATGCCCTATTTCCGTTGCGTCGTCGCAGTCCGAGTCCCGGAAATGTCACCGTCGCTAGTACGGGAATTGTTAGTCAGTCCATCTATCTCGAGTTTCCCGACGACGAAGAGCGGCGGGAGAGGCGAAAAGGAACGCCGACGGTGCCGTTTGTTCCTCACCATCGCGCGTATCAGAAAAACGGCGCGCAGACAATATGACACAAACAGAAATCTATTTTTTTTCTCTTCTCTTGCCTTATAATCCTATTGAGTGCGAGCGGCCTCCCACGTTGTGGATGGGAGTTGTTCTAGGACGAACGATAGCCCATTCGTACCAGACTTTCGTGCGCGTTCGACGTCGCCAAAAGTGTACTTCGAGAGGAGATGTCCCATCGAGATACATAGGTTCCTAAAGAAACGCTGTTGCAAGCAAGCATTTTGCAGAACTCGCGTTAGTGTTGCACCTTGATTGGAAAATAGATGGGAAACCAGCTGAACATTCCCTTTGAATGAGTCGCTGGAACCGTGCCTAACGACGTTCTTTGGGTCTCGCTCTCGCAATTGCTATTTATCTTCACGCTTACTCAGCATTGTATTCTTGTAGAGAATCGTTTCGAAGTAGCCAGAAAAACCATGCAACATGGATTTCTGGTCAATTTGAAACGTGAAGCGCTTGTAGCGATCGTTGTTGATCGTGCTAGCTGAGGAATACGTGTAGATGCAGCAAATCAAAGAGAGGAAGAAGTACTCACCCCAATTCGGATGAGAAAACGTAAAGCAGGGCTGGGGCGCATCCAACACCTTGCCATTTCGTATTTGAACGACATATGAAGTCTCGTAATTCTGTTCACAATCAAAAGTAGAGAGAATCGCGCAATAAACCCAGTTTTGGACACCTACAGCTAAAGGGTCCTTAGACGCTACAGGTATTGCAAGGTCAGAGTGGAGCTTCGCAGACGACAGTGGAGCTAAGTACGACGTATACTGGCAAGGAATACTGATTCCGTCCGCTTTGAACAAAAAGAAGCATTCTACTTGAGAACAGTGCAATCGTTTCCTCCTTACCCTTGAGAAACGTTTGAGCGCCGTCGAGACACTCTGGGGAGAGTTCGTTGTCGCCAAACGACCCCAGTAGCTCGCTTACCAATATGTCAGCCTATTAGTCTCGTCGTGTGCCAACTTCAGTCAAAAAAGGCCGCGTAGCTTTACCTTTTCCGGCGCTTGCCAATGTCTCATGTCGCAAGAAACGACAGTCACCTGATCGTGCCACTCTTCCCTCTTCATATTTCTCAGCCTAAAAAAATACATGCACGCAGCGCACATTTTCTCGTGGCAAGAATGCTTACGTCACTACAGCATTGACGTTCTTTTCGATAGCGTAAACGCGAACGAGCCGCCGAGCCTTTTCGCCCGCTTGGAGCGTCGCTCGAACGAGGGGACCCCGTCCTGCGCCGACAACCATAACGACTGTCGTGACGGTTTCGGCCTCGTCATCGCCAACTCTGTCCAAAAGAGCCTCGTATATGGCCTAGAGAACAAACGCTAGCAACACTTCCAGGGGATACTCTATCGCCTACTTTGTGGTACATCGTGTACTTGACGGGATCCTTCTCAAACGTTTCATAGGTCATCGATTCGAGATTATCCATCAAAGGCTAAGAGACTTTGACGAGATTTCCGTTCAAATGCGTCATTACTCTACCTGTAACGGATTCTGCAGATAGTCCTCGTATCCCTTGGCGTATTCCTCTAGCGGATCCAAGGCAGCCATAGTCTAGCATAGCAAGTATACAATGCAGACGCTCGGTCGTTTACACAAGAGAATAAATACTTCGTGCAGATAATTCAGGTACTGTTGATACACTTTCATCCCTTTGGATTTATAATGACAGGCACCTGTTACAACAGGTTGAGCTTCAAGCTAAACAATCATACGCTGAAGTTCAAGTCTCAGTCTACATTAGGAATCTAACTTTGTAAAACTTTCGCACGACCGCTTGATGGGCTGGCGACAAAACAGGAAAACCTAAACGATGACCCTTTCCTTTCTTTTTCACCACGTGGACCCTCTGTCTTACCTTTTCTGTTTGTAAGAAATATCTTTGTTGGGACGTACAGAGCCTTAACGGGTTCACTGTACCATTGATCAATCTCGTCGCTTTCTGGCAAATCTGCACTCAGTTCAAGAGCTTAAAACGTATGAATCAACGTCTGCTTTCATCGTGGTGCACATAGGCAAGGATCACCTATGCCAACTCTTTTATTATTGTTGCACAATGTCCTAAATCGATTCCACCATTCCCATGGATGCTCACTGCGACTGTCTTCATCTCCTTCGGCAACAGCATCCTCCATTTGGCTTGATAGAGTCATCATAGGCACTTTGACCCAAATCTAAAAACAGAAGAGGACTATAGTCACTCTATACTAATTACCAATTTTGACAGGACACACTGTCATATTAGAAATCCTCGAATTCAAAAATTCATTGACGCCGCGAGCGAGATTAGCACAATCGGCGCTCTTCAAAGGAACTTCGACTGCCGCAAGACTGAGATGCACGGCGTAGTCCAACTCCTCCAGCAACACCTAGATACGACACGTGACTTAGGCTAGTGCAGAAAACACACTCGACGTCCACCTTCTCGGCGTTTTTTCGTGCCGAATCGAACGCCGAGTGGAGGCAAATCCACGGCGAGAGTTTGCCGACGACGACCGTTCCCCAGTCGTTGGTCGAGAGGAGCATGTCCGATCGAGTCAGCGGATCGTCGCGTTGCTTTGTCACGCCCGCCGCGTCGTTGCGATAGTATCGCGGATGGACGAGCGGCGCGACGATAAAGGTAAAGCTAGAGTGCATGCATAGATGGGTGGTGCATGGATGGAAAGAGGAGAAGACGGAGGATGAACCACCGTCGTCGCTTACCCGCTGTCGATCGCCTTTCGAACGCATTCGGTGATGTCTGGAGTGCAGAACAGGTCTCGTCCGGCCGATATGGAGGACATTTCTTCGAAAAAAAGCACGTTTTTGTCCGGGAACACTTTCACGTGACCTCTTGTAGGTGTAACCAATATTTTATTACCGGGTCGTACAAATGCAAGGTCTTTTTTATTTTAATCGTCAAAGTCGTCATTGTCGTCGTCGTCGTCGTCGTCGTCGTCGTCGTCGTTGTCGTCGTAATCTTCAGAGCTGTCAGATCTATCCCCGCCCCCGCCGAGTGGTACTGCTCCATCTGGAACAGGAGCATCCGGTGTCCTGCAAAATTGCATGACGTGACGTGTTCTGCTTATAAGAAACGTCGATCAACAACTTACTCTAATAGATCTGGATCAAGCCCGTCAGCTATCATTTTTGGCCGAAGAGCAACAGCGGGCACGCCCTAAGCAAATCCGATCTTTCCCTCTTTCCCTTTTCGGCTCAATAGGCGTCTTACCACTCGAATCATACCAAAATACTTCTTGTAGCGAGGATCCTTCGAAACAGTCATCACTGATAAATGAACAATACTAAGTATGACAGTGAGCTTATGTCCACTGTGGTACCAGGTGCAGACGACGCTAGTAAAAAACAAAAAATAAATGAACACATTTTACAAACTATAAATAAATTACCTGCCGCTTCTCCGCCTCCACTGGCCTTATATAGAAGAGTCCATGAACCAAAGGTCACAAAGTGAGTGTGTACCTACCTCTTCAGGTGCACCAGGAGGGGGCGGCGGTGGAGGTGCTCCTGGAGCTGCTGGGGGTGGTGGTGCTGCCGGTGCAGCCGGTGCGGCCGGTGCGGTCGGTGCAGCTACTGACTCACCAGCTTTGGCCACAGCGTCAGGCGGAACGTATTCCGCAGCCGTGACCCCTTCAAGTCCAGGTACTGATGACAACTATCACAGAAGACAATTTTACGACGAGTCGCCGAATTTTCAATTTTTTACTTTGGCTTCGAGCAAGTTCATCGTGATCTCCAGTTGCTGGATTCTGCCTGACAAATCGATCAGTTTCTGAGCGAATTGGCTAAGTTTTCAAAAGATAACTGACATAATTCATGTCTAACCTCTTCGCAGACGCAGGAAAATTTGTTGAGAAAACGAACAGTGTGCGTAACGAAGTGATTGACGAACACGAGCAATTCCTTGTGATCGATTGGATCGATCTAAGCGGAATAGCGGTCAGAAGAAAGCTCTAGAGCTATTCAAACGCTCCACCTTCGTGTAGTCGACTCCAGTGCCGACTATCGGTAGACCGTCGCTGTCCATAGCGTCACGAGACTTTCGATCACGAGAGTTGATACCAAAGACGAAGGCGTCGAAAATGGTGAACGCAGAACCTATTCTCTGCACTGCTATACACTCCAATTCCTTCATCTTTGTATTTACAGGCGACCGGTGCCGATAGAGTCGTCGGGTTTGGCATGATAGCGTTTAGCTGTGCTCTGTTTCTTTATTACTCGATTTGGGTCGTCGTCTTGGTAAGCTGGAGGAGCAATCTGACCGCAATTTTCGTCTATTTTTCTCTAGCCTTTTGTCGGTGCAGAGCACGTGCTTCATTCCTACTTTTTACCTCGAGAATATGCCATAATCATACCATCTGTTTTGGCTCTCCTATTGCTATTTTTCATAGGTTTGCACTGCAGCGATTTTCGACTCTGTTTCTCTACTTTTCCTCAGGTATTTTCGTCCTCGTTGTGACCAGAGGAAAAAAGAAGAAAACTTCCTAAAAACTCATAATAAGTTGTGAGCATGCAAAATATATTGATGCACAAACGTATTGCTCGTCGGCTTGCTCGTCTGATGATGGCCTATTGTAAGCATCATGTCATCCCCAAAGACCCTTTTATTCTAAGATGTTTACTCGCTCTAAATAATACATGTATCGATTTAATTGGGAAGTCCAAGTCGTTGATCTGAGTTAGACTCAAAGAAAAAACGACTTCACGAACGAGTGAGACACGACTCACAAGCTGATCGACCTGTTAGACACTGCAAGATTTCGACTGAGGCCTCCTTCGGGAACTCACGCGTCGTTTGACTGCTAAAAGCTCAAAAAACGCGTCCTCTCGCTTAAACAACTTTAAAAAATGAAAAAAAAAACACCGACACTTGACACAAACCCCGCGGAAGACGGTGCTATGGAGGTTTATCCGGTGACAGAGGTGCCCAGGAGCTGGGAGAGAGATGCGAGCTGAGGACAATTTTTGAAATTTTCCTGGGTATCCTTGGGACAATTGTCGTGGGAACAATTTTAAAATTGTCCTGGGGACAATTTGTCCTGGGGACAATTTTAAAATTGTCTTGGCGACAATTGTCCTGAAGACAATGTGAAAATTGTTCTGGGGACAATTTGTCCTGGGCCCGCGCTTTTTCCCCACCTCTGATTATCCGGGCCTTACCGTAATACTGTCGTACAAAAAAAAGCGCCGTTACGCATGAATCCGTTCGACGCCAAAAAGCCGTTTTTTCACGAACAGGACTTCTTTGAGACAAACGACTGGTGCGAGACGTTCGAAGAGGAGGACGACGACGTCAAGCGGCGCTCTCGTCGACCCGAATCGTCTTCTCGCCCGTCTCTCCCTCTCAGTCCCGATTCGTCGCTTCAACGTCAACACGAGAAGCTCTCGAACCTTCGTCGTCAACTCGAATTCCAGCACGACGAGCAGAAACGTCAATTGGACGCGTTTCAGGCGAACATCGAGAAGCAACTCGTCGAAGCGCGTCGATTTCAGCTCGTCCACAGTCCCGCCGCCGCGTTCTCGTCGACGCCCAATCGGAGGGCATCCACGTCGCCAAAAATCGACGTCGGGCGGAGCGGCAATACGCCCGCTATGATCGCGAGAGCGAAAGCCGTACTACAGGAACATGGAGGTCTGTTAGCCACGCCCACGCAGGACACAGCAACGTCCCCGGCTACGCTGCCTAGTTCCGGCTTTCAACCGCGGTATATTAATTAATTAATTAATTAAATACGCGATTTATTATTTTTATTTGCCTCGATTCGATCATCTTCTCCGTAGGGAGCGCGTGACGTTGGTCGAGAAACATCGGAAGCACATCGAAGACTTGAAAGAATATTACGAGAGCGAGATCGAAGATTTGAATGCGGCTCTCGAGAAGACGCGCGTCGAGGCGAACGAACACGGGCAGGAGATTGTCGAGAAGCTGAGAGACGAATTGGAAGGAGTCAAGTTGTCGAACGAACTGCTTCACCAGAAATTGACTCAAGTGGAACGAAGCAGTTCCATGTATGAAAGGTGAGTAAGTCGAACGGGAGTGGGGCTCGAATTGTTTTTTTTTTCGTATTGAAAGATGTATTGTGTAGGGCTGTTGAAGAGCTGAAAGGCAACGTTTCTTTTCTAGAGCAAAAACTTGTGAATTTATATAATTATTTTAGAAATTTTCTGATTTTACTTGTCGCTTTTCTTTTTTCGTAGGAGCGAGTGGGCGACGAGTTGAGTTCGTCTGAAAGTGCTGTTCGTCAGCTTCAGCGTGACGTGGAACAGCTGGAAAAGGACAAGCGAGCAAAGGAGGACTTGATTGACAGGATGAAGAGCGATCTGACAGAACGTCAAGGAGCTAAGGCAATCAATCAATCAATGAATTGATAACACAAAAAAAGAATCGCGTGTCCTTGCAGAGATTGCAACGGTTGAGATGGACAGAACGACCGGACGACGTCCTCGCAATCATCCGAGACGTAAGTCGAGAGGTAGATGAGTCCACCCACCCTATCATTTGCACTCCGAAATCCAGGAATGCAAGGATTTCAATGAAGCCGTTCGACTCGCTGAGGTAAAGTGTATATTACACCCCTCTGAGTCTGTAGAAATTCTATTCTCTTCCTTTTCCTACAGACGATTCTCTGCAAGAAGAGAGATAAAGAAAACCGCGACGAAGACGACGACGGCCTCGTCTCTCACCAGCTGACTACCTTGCAAAGCATTCGAGACGATTTCTCCAAAGCGGCAACCGCTCTCGAACAATGCCTGCAACCGCGAGGCGTTCACCTCCGTCGCAATAAACAGCGCAACGAGGACTCGTCGCAATCGCTTGGGTACGTGCACGACGACCGGAACATTCGCTCCACTTCAATTGACATTCGAAGATATCAAGCGAAGCACGTGCAGCGTTCTGATGTCGGGCTCAACGACGTGGCTCGACGAAAGTGGCTGCAGCCCAGCGAAGACAACGTCTTCTATTATACGCCCGAAAAGAAGCGCGAATCGTCTTCGCCCGTCATGAAAGCGCATAGCGAGTATTTCGACGTCGATCGAGGAACGATCGACGCTCTGGCTGCTGTGAAATCGGGTGATGTCGTCGGAATGGGAGCTTGGGAGGAGAAGGGGATCGGCGTTGCGCGAAACAAAACGGCGGCGAGACGAAGCGAGAGGTCGACGCAGCAGCAAAGGATCGTCAAGTTGGAGCAGAGGCTTGCTGATCTGAACGCAGACAAAAATCAGGCTAGAGAAAACGTTTCTGCGTCTCTCTCTCTCTCTTTTACCGTTTTGTTTTTCTTCTTGCGTCCTTTAGATTGAGCATCTTTTGTCTCGATTTTCGTCGCGGGGAAAGCCGCTTCGTCAAGCTAAAGAAGAAAAGGTGCGTACCTCTTTGGTGAATGGCGTAATTTGACCTCTCCCTTTTTCGATTGCCGTTGCAGTCTTCATTAGAAGGTCATCTGGAAAGAACGTTCGCTGAAATTGGCTCCACCCGAATGGCTCTCCGTAAACTGAACGCACTGAAAATTAGTTAGAAAAATAGAAAACCGAAAAGACAACAAAAGGTAGCAATAGTGATCATTAAATACATGAGGTACCGGTTTAATAGAAGGCGTCTTCAGAAGAATTGTATCCCTTATTGGTAAACGTCGTAGAGCTCGTCGGCTCCTTCGCGGTGAATTCATACACTTGCGATCTTCCGCTCAGTTTACCCTCCTTTTTAAGTCGGGCGCAGACGTAGAGTGTGAGAAAGATGACGAAAAGAATCAGGAGAGCGCCAGATACCGATACGAGAATAATTCCCGGCGTTGACTTGATGATACCGGCGAAGGAAACAGAACACGCTGGGCAAGACGGCTTTCCTTCACAGTTGAACGTTGAAATTTGGCTCTCAAGAGCCGTAATATTCGCTTTGGCTCGCACATTCTCAGAAAACAACTTGTTGTTGTCGGAACGAATTTGAAAATTCTCGTTTTCCATTCTGGCAAGCTTCTCCTGAAGTTCCACATAAGTCACTGTCGTTGTTGGCGTTTGGTCAGAGGCTGTAGCGGAAACGTGTCCACTGACTGTCGTAGGTTGATCTTTTGCCGAAGGCGTTACGCTTGGCGGAGTTGATCGCGAAGCCAACTGCGTCTTACACGACGTCCAATCAACCAGCACTCTCGCCTTCGCTTGGTCACAGTTAGTTAGCTGGCCGGCTAGACTAGTCACGTTGCTTTGAAGCGTCGTCTTTTCTTTGACGAGTTGATCCGACAGTACTTGAGTGCGATTGACGCGAGCTTGAAGATCCGCAGCTACATTTCTCTGCTGAGCCAACTGCTGATTGACGGTCGTCAAATTCGCTTTGAGTTGGGCGATCAAAGCGACGCTTTCGGTAGGACACGGTGATGGCGTGAGAGGATCGGTTGACGGAGTTTCTGTAGTTATTAGTACTGGAGAAGGAGTAGTAGGGGAGTCCTGCGTGGTCGGTGGCATAGTTGTCGTTGGGAAATTTGTAGTAGGCGAGTCTGTTGTCGGAGAGCTAGACGTAGCAGGAACGATTGTGCTCAAAATTTGAGCTTGACATGTTTCCAGCTTTGTCGTTGCGTTAGTCAGAGACGAGTTGACAGTTCTCAACTATTAGAGAAGCTATAAACCGATCAGAAAATAGGACATTGTTTGCACCTGCTCTTGAACGTCCGACAGTGACTTTCGCAAGAGAACCTTGTCTGCTTCAAGAGAACTTGAATTCATTCGACAAGCGTTGAGCTGTTGAGAAAGCCAGACATCGCTAATCAATTGAGAGGAAAGAAAGAGTGCAGTGAATACTCGCCTTTCTGTTCACTTGATCTAAGTCCCTGCTTGATGCATTCAAACTGCTTTTGAGAATTTCTCCGTTTGCCCGTAATTGATCCAACTACAATGCCAAACGGCGTCACTAATCAGGGCGTTCCGTTCATCGCGTCGCTTACCTGCTTCTGCAGGTTCGTAACATTCTTATTCAGTTGAACCACAGTCAAATTCAAAGCATTTCTTTCCATTGCGGTCATATTACAAGAAGACTGCAAATCCTTCAATGCTCGTTTGGTCAAATTGGCTGCAGCCTAGAACCAAATGTTAAAGTTTATAGTAAATTTCACGTCTTCACTGACCATTTCCAGAGCCAATTTCTCCTGAAGTTCTCCAACTACCAAATTTGCTTCACTGTTATTCCGCCTCGCCTCGAGCAAAGTCAAGTTCAAAGCCAATTTTTCAGCAGTGCAATTGCCCAACCGTGAACAGCAACTGGCGTCGGAAACAGCAGACGCTGTCGTAGGTAAAAGCGTAGTTACAGGTCCATCAGTAGTTGTCATTGCAGCAGTAGTGGCCTTCGGTACAGCCGTAGTAGATGCAGACGTCGTTATCAGAGGAGGTTTGGAGGTGGAAGCAGTGGTTGCGACAGGAGTTATCGTCATAGTCGGATTCTCTGACGGTGACTTCGTTGTTTCACATTCAGACTCTTTCTTCTTCAAAACGCACTGGTGAGATTTCACGTCACTGCAGAACTTCGTCGAAAAGAAGGCGTTCTGGGGAACGTCTTTGAAGTCGGTATTGAGCCGAATGATTTCCGATAAAGTGAGATTGTGAATAAGCGCTTGTTCCTAAAAAAATAGAAATCAGCTCTCTTCCAAAAAAGACCTAAAATCAATCTTACTTCAATCGTCATATTCCTTTCATACCAAAAGCGATCGCCGCTACGAATACGAAAGAAGTTTTTCAAGAGCAAACTATAGATATAGAAGAGAAGCCACGGCTGGAACAGAACAATCAAAAGGTCACTTAATCCTACGTTTCAAAGAATGAGCCCAAGTCGCTGCCGTTGACGTGCTTTTCAGCCAATCCACCAACCCACATGTCAACGTCATCCACGCTGACGTACAAGTCGGATAATTTCTTCACCACCTCATCGTCGTTAGAAAAATCCAAAAAGTTTCCTAGTCCTACACAAATACCCCAAAGTTCGAAGGCAATTTGTTTATGAAACTGCGGAGTTATACTTGGTAAGCCAAGTTTCTGTCTGGCAACGTTGTAGTCGGGCAAGCCGTGATCTCTTCCCCGTTGAATGTTCATCGAAGCCAAGTCGAGTCCGTCGCGTCGACCAACAGGAAACAAAACGTTTCTCATGTCGTCAATCATCTATATTTCACTTCACTCCGTTCTTTGATCGCCGGTAACACACAGTCCTACCTTCGTGTCTACAGCCTGTGCCGGCTGATAGATGAATCCGCGAAGAAGTGGATCAATGCCACCTTCGCGAATGACTCGTTCCGGAGCGAAGTACGAGTCTCGAAGAGGCAGATGACCCTCGGGTAAGACAGTCCAATTCCGATCGAACCTCCACAAATGGCTATTCACCTGACTGTGACCATACCTAAACGATTGAATTAATAAAAGACCAAGGTCTGGACGCCGAGAAATCTGCTCACCTAAATGCCGCCGTGGCAAACGCGTTGCCCACATCGGGATTGACAGTTGGATTGTAGCCGTCGTAAGGCGGCACATCATGACCTATAAGAGCCGGCAAGAATTCTCTAAACGTAATCGCTTGCAGCTCGGCTATGACAAATCGACGCGCGGCGGCAAATATCTCCCCATCAGATGCCTAAAGAAAAGATTCTTTCTCTTTACGGCGGTTCTCGTGCCGACCGCGCGAGCGGCCCTTCGCTCTTACGCCGGGATGCGTCTTTATGTATTCGTCGCATTGGCGATTGTGCTCGCGAACGAAGAGCGAGTGCAAGGCGATGAGACCGGGCTGAACGTTCGATCGAGTGTCGCCGGCGGCAAGAAGCTTCTCTCGGGGTCGACCGAGGGGATTATCGTTGGGAAGACCCATTGTGTTGTACTAGAAAAAATATAATATAGACTCCTCTCTCTCTCTCTCTGCGAGTCTTACCGGTATGATTCCGCCGTTTTCTAAAATCATTTTGCCGTCTTTCATCGTTCTCAGTTTGTCATTGATGACCGGACCTAAGCCGTAGACCATCGAAGCGTCGATGATAGACGTCAGCTTGTTGATCTGCTCGCGCGGATTTCCCGAATGACGACCGGTACAAATTCTGAAGAGAATTTCCGTCAAAGGATTTTATGTCAAACGGACTCGTGTACCGATCGTGAGTGGAACGAACAAACGGTAAGTTTTGATTGCCGGTTGCGGAAGGATCAAAATGAACGTCACCCTAAATAACACATCGTAGCCGCGATTTTTGCATGAAAACGTTTCGGTTTACATTTGGTACGCTGATGGGAAGCCAGACGTCATTTTTCACGGTTTCAAATTCGAATCGAGGTAACGGACTTGAAAAGTCGGTGTCGTGAGCCAAAAACTGTCCAAACTGTCCAAGCATATCGTTGACATTTCGCTTTGAGTAGACCTGGTTCGGCTAAATGGAACAATCAATGGAGAGCATCAATGGAGAGTCTCCCATGCATGCGCACCGCAAACAACAGCGTAGTAATACATAATATGTACTATAAAGCAAACACTTATGTAAGCTAGCTGTGTAATTAAGGCGAACGCTTTTAGGCTCTGTAATACAAAGTACAGCAACTAGTCTGGTACGCAGCTATACGGCAGTACGCTTGGTCAAGGTGCTACGTCCGGTTCTATAACGGGCAAGTCAAATTGATACGCAAACAGTCCAACGAAAACGCTACGTAGCTAGACTATTCGACTCGTCCTAACCAATGGGCTATGATAAAAGCTTCTAAAATGCGCGATATCATGCCGGGCAGAACCCTGACAATACTGCATGGAAACCTTTGAACGGTACTGTAGTCATACCTGTTGAAACAGCGCATTGCTGATCACTCTGGCCGGTGGTCTTGTGCTCCCGGCGCCCGCGAATTCGTTCGGGAAAGGACACATTCCCGGTGTGTGTCTAAGACGATCGCTTTCGGTAAATAGTTCGCTTGCTGCTCGATCTCACCAGTACCGTTGTTTGACGGTGCACTGAGTCGCCGGTGCCGCTATTTTGTCGCTGTACACCGAAGCGAAGTCGCGATGCAACAGCTGATTCAACGATCCCCATTTGGTATTCGCCAAATTGTTCGACTTTCCATCAAGACGTCTAAAACAGAAATATTCATTTGGCCTATCAAACAAGCGCAGTAAATGAGAACTGATAAAACACCATTTTGTCGAATCTAGAACTAGAAGCGTGAGGAAGGGACCCCCTTACGAAAATAGTATAAACCAGGAAATGGAATAAAAGAAAAGTCGAAATGGGAGCATCAAATGTTACCTTTCCGGCGTTGAAGCAAACTTGACGCTGCAATCGTCGTCGTCGCTGCTGTAGCTATCAGACGGCTGCTCTCGAACAAATAACCAAGCTGTCGCCGTCGACTTCAGTCCGGATCCAATTGAAGCCGGTTCAACAGCAACGGTGTAGTCAAGAGACAACGCCTGGGCGCGATCCGCGTAGAGAGCGACGAAACCAATTGATCGACCGTCACTGCCAATCCACGCCGTAGCATTGGGAGGCTAAAAAACGAACCAGCAATCAAAGCAGATACCGAAGAGCTTAATACGTACCACTTTAGAGATGCCGGTCACCTTGAGCCGAGGGCAATAGTCCAAAGTATGAAATGCAATGGAACGATTGCTATAAACAAATGATCGTCAACTACATTGCCTTGGTGTATACACTCGATTTGCGCAGTGACCTATTTTTTGCTGCGACGGGCGCAATAGCTCGCAGGCGCGTATTGGGTCTCACGGACGTGTACTTCACCCAAACATTCAATCGCGGCCATTCGACGTCAACGTCGACCAAGTCGCCAATCGCACTTCCAATGCCAAAATGAGCTTCGATTTCATTCTGGCCCATAAAATGAGCTCCGGAACCGATTTCCTGGGTCTTAATAGAATCCAAAATCATAATTATTATTATATCCCATATTTTTCTAGCTCGAACCTGAACCCATCCGTCTTTTGTCGTCACTTTGACGCGAGCGTGAAGGCTGTCGCAGAGTTTGTGCTGCTGTCCCGGACAGCTAATTTTCACCGCGGATTAGACTAATTAAACAATCCCATTTTTTTGTTTCTCTACCGGTGCACGGCTTTCACGCGTATCCAGTTGTTTTTGTTTCCGCCCAAGTTTTCGTACAGCGACGCTTTTCCTAAATTGTGACACACCACGACGTCCTCGTCGCCATCCACTGCAATGAGAAATGGAGGCTTGATCACAAAAAGCAGTGTTTTCTCCTCTTACAGTCAAAATCAAATTTCATCAATCCACGGCCATCGCGCGTGTTGTTAATTCCCATTTGTGTAGCCACCTTCCAAAATAAAAAGAAACAAGTAGAGAAATGCGTCGAGCATTTTGTTTTGTATCTGTACATCGACTGTGCTCAGATTCATTGCGGGGCCCCTATTCATCCACAATATTGCTGGATCGGTTGCAAATGCATCGTCCGTTGTAGTCGACGTGCTATCAAAGCCTAACAATAACGTGAAGACTACTGCGGAAATAAGTATTGTAGTTGTAGTACCGTTTGTCATGAAGAAATCCACATATTTGTCGTTGTTGAAATCGATCATCGTCGCGCCCCAGCCCCAATAGCCGTTCCGCACTTTAGCCTTTATAGGAAAAGCAAGAAAATGTTCATCCCAACCCCTTAGAATTCAATTCTACCACTCACAACGTCTGTGGAGTCGATGAAGTGGCGAATGCCGCGACCCTCGTTGGCATTGGTGAAGAGAGAATTTCCGTTGTCGCCAAACGAGCAGCCCAACACCTCGCACTTGTTCTCGTCGTCCTGATGGACGCCCGTCGAAAACCAGTCCATATGCTGGTCGGCATTCCAATCGCCAATTGCATGACCCATGGCATCCTGAGAGGAAAAACAGTGCAAGATAGACAAACGTTTCTGTACGCATAATCGCGTACAACGTGTCGAGTGATTCCGCAAGCTTCGGTGCATCTTGTGAACGTGTTGTTGCCATTGTTCCAGAACATCTGCGAATCGCCGTAGTCGGCCGTCACAGCCAAATCCGGCCAACCGTCTTCATCGAAGTCCTAGACCGACGAACGGAAGCTCGTCTAGTCTATCCATCCGGACGGAAGAATCTCACCGTAAATGAGCTGCAGAAGGTGAATATGCCGCCCGCTTGAGGATTGCCTTTCTTTAGCCAATCCATTCCAACGCCAACTAACTCTGTCACGTCTTCGAAGTATCTGCCCTCCCCCCACGCAAAAACCGTCCTCATTTCAAAGACCACGAGACTCGCTTATTACCCTGGTTTCTCGCTGCCTAAATTGCGGAAAAGTCGCGAAGAGGAATCCTACAAATAGGAAAACGTTCAGACCCCTTTAGCCGCAGGCCTTTTCAATGCTTGCCTGATTGGACGTCAAGAGGCGCCACTCGGTCGTGTACAAATCCGGATAGCCGTCTCGATCGTAATCGCCCACATTCGGCGTCATTCCAGCCAGCGGACGATTGTCCTCGCGACTCCCTGACACGTTTCGTTCAATCGCTTCCTCAGTAAAACGGCCGCCCTACAGGGATGATTGTGATGCAATCTAAAATTACAATGAGGTCGTCTACCTGATTAATATAGAGAAAGTGTCTCTTATCGCCAATCGACGTCACATATAAATCCAAATCGCCGTCGGCGTCAAAATCGGCCCACACAGCACCACTGCCATTCTTTTTCGGACCCACATTTGCTTCTTCAGTCACGTCCGTAAAAGTGCGATCACCTTGAAAATAACGTTTATGGAACGAACCAAACATGCCGTCCAGTAGACTTTAGGGATATAACACACTACTAGGATACACACTACAAAAGATTGTTCTGGCCTCGTTTGGTGAACAATTCCACTAAGATTACAATGGACACTTTCAATGGACACTTTCAATTGACAATTAGGGAGGGGGACTTTTATTATTCGCGAAATCTTAAACAAACGAGAGAGGGGTATAACACAAAACACTGGAGAGCATTTCACTATACATACTCCTCACCATTATTCCTATATAACCGACTTTGCGCGTGGTGCACAGTAAAAAATATATCTGCATCGCCATCGGCGTCGTAGTCGCCGATCGCCGCCCCAGCCGGTATCAGTTCGGGTACGCAGAACTCCCCTTTCAGACGGATATTCTTTGACGAATTAGAGACGGGAATGGTGAAATCGAAATAGCAGTGAGGTCGCGCCGGAATGTCGAGTCTATAGTGGTGTGTGAAGCCAGCGCTTTCAGCGATGTCCTTGAAGCCTTCGGTTCGATTCGATGAGGAGGAGGCCAACTCCGCTATTGACGGATACTCGATGCACGTTTCGGGTATCCAGTCGACGATTTCGTCGTCGTGCACGACGTCGAGCGAGACGAGAGAGACTTTTGTCGTGTAGTTCGCTCCCTGATCGTCGACGCGAAATTCGATCGTTTCGCCCGTCCATTTGAGCTCGTAGCGATTGTCTGTGGCTAGCGGATAGCTTTGGAGAGCATGAACGGACGACGGAGCAATGCACGCGACGAGAAATGCAGCTAAGACGGCGAACGGCATCGGTCGCAAGCGAGAGCGAGACGTCGCCTGGTACGAGGTAGCGCACGTGAGACTCACGCGAGCCATCTCGAGCCATCACGCGAGCCATCGTCACATATGCATATATTTATTGGCTTCGTATCTTGAGAATTGACGTTATGAGCCAAAACAAACCAAACACGTGTGTGAACCGTACCATCAAAACAACACCAAAGGGGTCCAGCCTTTCATCATCAACTCCTGTCAATCCAAAGGACTACCAGTTGCCTTTTGACAGTCGGACTGAAAAAAGAGAACGCCAAAAAGACGATCCTTATCCGTCCAGACGTTGCTCAATCTAAATCCTACGGCCTCCATTTCAGCTGAAAAGGACGATATGTCGAATTTGTGCGAGTACTCAGCAATGATGTACTCGTCGCGAGCAAACTGGGAAGATCAATGAGTATTGATACAAACAAAAAAGACCTCACGTTGAACGTGTGCCCACGTATCGTCACTGTCTGTTCAACATTCGAACACAGCCGAACTTCAATGCGATGGCGTTTAGCATCGTAAGGCGCGTCTGAAAAAGAGAAACCTGCCCAACGCGGAAACGCCCATCACCGGTTCCCAGTACAGTGAGTAAATTGTTCCAAGTCAAAGTCGGCTCCTAGTTCGCGATTGATTCGCGCGAGGATGTTCGTCGTAAAGGCGGCCGTCACGTTCCGCGAATCGTTATAGGCGCGAAATATGATGTCCGTGTCGGCTTTTTGAAGATCGACGCCCATCAGAGCGCCGCCTTCGTTGCCGGCTAGCTTGCGAAAGCGTCGCAGAAGCGGCAACCGATCGTGCGGCTCGAAATTTCCGATCGTCGAACCGGGAAAATAGACGACTCGACGACGGGCGTGAGACGGAAGATCGCGGGGGAGATCGACGTCGTTCGTGAAGTCGGCACACATGGGGAAAACACGAACCTTGGGAAGATCTTTACGAAGGATCGTCGTGCTCCGCGACAGCGCGTCGTCGGAGATTTCGATGGGAACGTAGGCGGCGGGAGTGCGAAGAGCCCCGAGGAGCAGCTTCGTTTTCGTTCCGGCGCCGCTGCCCGGTTCGATTATGACGGCGTCCGGTCCGATTGCGGTTGCCATCTCGTCGCACGACGCTTCCATGATCGCCATTTCGGTGCGAGTGAGATAGTACTCGTCGAGCTCGCATATCTGTTCAAAAAGAAGAGAGCCGTCGTCGTCGTAGAGATACTTGGGATGGAGCGTCTTTTGGGGTTGGGAGAGACCGTCGACGACGTCGTCGAGAAACGATTGGTCGACGTTGTTGCTTTCCATGTTCGTCGTTGAGTAGCAGCTGACGAAAGAATGGGGTGACCCATCAAATCTAATTAGAAGTAGAATTGATTATGACCGGTTGTATTGTACTACATGTATGGACGAAGTCACGATTTTACACCCGCGCAGTGTTGAAACGACTCGAGCTTCACAGTAAGCAAAACTTCTCGTCCATTCTCAAACGGGGCGGCTCCTGAACCATTAATTAGTACATGTGCATAGTACATGTGCACATGTCATCATACAGACTGTCAGCTGACTTGAAAAGGGGATGATTTTAGCACAGAACTGGAAACTGAAAGTGGGGGAGCTCAGAAACTGCTTTATCAAGACATCAGTTATTATCGTCACCCCACAGCCTGAGCGCTTCACAGGTGCAGAGCCAAAACCTTCCAGTCCATCACTCCGAGTCTCAGTTTCCCTCGAATCTTCAGAGTAGACATGAGCCGAGCTGGGCTGCCTTTCTTAGGACTAATACTAGAAATAATGACTCAGACCCTCCACACAAGTCATCCTCATGATCATTTGCCATCGCTCGAACAGATCACTTCAGGACGGTGCAATCCCGTCAACAATTGGTGCGCAATCAACCAAGAAGCGGCGTGGGGCGAAAACATACCAAGCCCGCGCGCCGGCCACTCGGCCGCCGTCTATCGACGAAGCAATTCATCGACGGCGCTCCAGCGAATGGTCGTCTTCGGCGGCGACGTTCGCGGCGCGTCGTCGTACGACACTTGGACGTACGTGCCGTGGACGGGCGAGTGGATGGACATAACGAAAGCCCCTCGACCGAAAGCGCGATTCGGACACACCATGACGACCGTCTGCGACACTCGCGTCGTCCTCGTCGGCGGCGGAAATTACTTCGTCGATGAGGCAAAAACGTTTTTCGACGTCTGGCTGTTCGAAGGCGAAACAGAAACGTGGAACAAAATTAGAACGACGCAATCGTCGTCGTCGCCGCCGGGAGCGAAGTTCCAATCGCTATTTTTTCACACCGCCGTCCCGACGGTTCCGCCGCGTGGACGAGCGTCGCGATGCCGATGCTCCAAGTCGATTCTCATCTTCGGCGGCGTACACAATTTTTTTCCGCCGTGGAGGTCCCAACTTCCCGCCTGGCTGACGCGGGCGGGTCGTCGGCCACCCGTCGTGATGAGCGACCTGTGGGAGCTTCGATGCGTCGACGATCGCTTCAGCCATAATACGACGTACGAATGGATTCGAATCGTGACGCCCCGCCCGACGCCCGACGGACGCTGGTATCATTCGGCCGCGCTCGTCGGCGAGACGATGTACGTGATCGGTGGCTTGAAGAGTCTTTTCGACAGAGACGATTTTTGGAACGAGGTCTGGGCGTTCAATACGTCCAATTCCCAGTGGACGTTGCTCAAGGAAAATCCGCCGCGGTTGGCCATGAGGGAAGTGAAAGCAGTGCATATAAAAGGAACAGATTTCATTGTGATTATCGCTGGGCGTGGAAAGATCTTTCTTTTTCACACGAAAACCGTCAAATGGACGGAATCGGTCCTGGTAACGAACAATTACCCCGATCGATACGTCAGTTGTAGTGCCGTCGTCATGGACGAAAAGGTTGTCGTTTTCGGTGGGGGAAGTCTCAGTGTATTGGCCCACTCGAACGACGTGTGGAACCTGACCTACGTTCGAACTATGGCCGGCTTGCGTTGGGTGTGGCAGCTCAACCGACAAGTGCCGTCTCATCCCGACCTCGTTTTCCGCGACGTCTCTTATTTTCACTACGACGAGGCGCAAAAGAAGTCTAAACTGTTCGTCTTCGGCGGTCGCTATCTCGGCAATGCGTCGACGCCGACGCCCTACAAACGCGACTTGTGGATCATGGAATATCAGCGAGTCAAACTGCGATGGTGGATGTATCGTTGCGACGTCTCGCCACCGGCTCTCGTCGCGCCGCAATGGAGTCTCGCTCGAGTCGTACGCGACACCGACGACTTCTATTTGCTCGTTCTTTTCGGCGGGAAGACGGTCGACGAGAAAGGCGGTAAACCGGTGTACGGCTTCTACGACAAAACGTGGGCGCTCAATCTGAACGAGACAACCTGGACGATGCTGAACGACGGTGGCTTTCGTCCGCGGGGTCGACACAGTCACTCGATGGTAACACTGCAAAACGGATCCGTGCTGCTCTTTGGAGGCTGGATACGAAAGTATTCCAATGACGCCGACAATCAAATGAATGATCTCTGGCTTCTCACGTTGAAGCAAATCGGTTCCGAGTGCATGGCCGTCTGGACTCAACTGGCTCCATATCACGGTCGCGGCTCCAGTCTGTATCCCTACCCGGAGCCTAGATCGAGTCACAAAGCCTTCATTTGGAAAAACACGATGTACGTTTACGGCGGATCGAGCCACTCGGACTCGTCGTTCTGGTCGTACGACGTACCAACTCGGCGCTGGAGTCGCGTGAAAATCCGCGCCGGCGATCCAGACCCGAGCGCCTTCTCGAACAACACGATTAGTAATGCCATTGTATTCGGCGACCGAGCGTATTTCGTATTTCTAAGTCAGAAAGAAGCTTGGCGCTGTCCCGGCCCCAGTAAATACAACTTCTCCGTTCCGTACAGCTCGGCGTGGACGTTTTCCATGTCGGACGTCATTTGGTCGCGCCTTTCGAATATTCCCCTCAACTTGTACGTCCAGAGCACTTTCTGGTTCAACAACAGTTTCATGATGCTCGGCTACAAGCGACCAGTCTGCAGGAAAGCCGACGTCGGCAATGAGCTCTATCTAACGCAGCTGCAGCCCGGTTGCCGAGCCGGTTACTTCAGTCGAGACTACGCGACGAACAGGTGCAAATCGTGTCCAAAAGGAACGTACTCCGCCGTCGGCTCGTCGACCTGTCAGACGTGTCCGCTCGGAATGACGACGACGAGATCGGCGAACTCGGCGACCGAGATGGCGTGCACGTGCGAAGCGAACTACTGTCACATGGGCACGTGCTTCGTCATGTACAGCAGCAACAATCGAACGCTGACGCCCCTCTGCAAATGCCACTTCGGCTACACGGGCAACACGTGCCGCTATCCGACCTATTATCTGATCGGATTGGGCGTCGTCTGCTTTCTCGTCGTCATAGCGCTCATGCTTCTCTTCATTCAACGAACGACGAAGAAGTCGAAACAGTTGACGAACACTCAACAGCAACTTCTCGAACTGACCGACGTCTGGGAAGTCGATCCGTCCGAATTGGAGATGGGTCCGCGCATCGACGTCGATTCGCCGGGCAGCTACGGCGAAGTGCGTCAGGCGACGTATCGCGATTGGATCGTCGCCGTGAAGAAACTCAAACACGTCTGCTATCGATCCCACCATCGATTTGCGTTGGAATTCGAACGCGAGGTTCGTCTCATGCGCGCCATACGTCATCCGAATATCGTCATGTTTCTCGGCGCCGGACGAATGTCCGGATCGGGACGGCCCTTTCTCGTCATGGAGTATCTTCATCGGGGCGCGCTTGGCAGCGTTCTGCGCAACGAATCGATTTCGTTGACGACTCGACGAAAGATGCAATTTGCGATCGACGCCGCTAAGGGTATGAATTTTCTTCACGGTCTTCGTCCGGCGAGAATTCATCGCGATTTGAAGAGCAACAATTTGCTTCTGAGCGACGGGTGGATCGTCAAGGTGGCCGATTTCGGGCAGGCGCGGCTCGTCAAGGAGGAGAAGCAGATTCAAGTGGCCGTTCTCGGTCGGCGTAGGAGCCAGAAGAGGAAAAGGAATCGGCACGGGAAAACGGAGTCCGAAGAGACGGCTCCGCTTCTTCTGAATCCCGATCGAGAGCTGACAGTCAATATCGGTACGCTTCTTTGGCGTTCGCCTGAGCTTTTTCAAGAGAGAGCTTACGGAACGTCAACAGATGTTTACAGGTTAGTACGACGCACGTTAGAGGGGTGGCGAAACGCCCTGGAGGAAATAAGGAAATACATACAGGGCATTTCGCCAGGGGGCGTGGAAGGGGCCAAGTTAATTTCGTTTGTGTAGTTTCTCTATTGTTCTGTGGGAGATTTGGTCGCGACGGCTGCCTTACCACACGCGTCATTTCAAGTGGGTTTTTGAAATTGAAGAGGCTGTTGTAAAGGGTTGCCGCCCGGAGAAGCTTGAGGAGTGTCCGGAGGGGTACTGGAAATTGGTGGAAGACTGCTGGAAGGGAGATCAGGAGGAAAGGCCAAAATTTGGAGAAATACTTGTTCGTCTCGAGCAGATATACACGGATGAACAGACTTCAGTAGTAGAATAGTTTGACAATGCCTAGTCTACGCAACGTTCTCTGTTGATTGATAATCTGTGAGTAGCGTCGTTCTGCGTTCAGACGTATCTGAAAACAATTTCGAGACGACAGTAGGGCGAGAATGATCTTCAATTGGCGTGCCCAACACCCGACTCTTCGCCTTGGAAAAGAACGTCATCAATGGACCCAAACACCCTTTGTAGAGGCAGCTCAGAAACGGTCTCGTCATAATCGTATAGAGCAAAGGATGAAGTGGCGCGTATAACGGCGACACGACAGCGCCCACCAGCGTGACAGATTTCTGCTCGGACTCGTTGAGCGTTTCGTTGACGGAACTATCCGTCAGACATTGAAAGACTCTCCACGGAGAGTCGCTCAGAGTGAATATCTCGAGAAAGACAATAATCGTCAATCTCGTCCCGAGTCCGCCGACAAACACGGAATTTCCCCTCGATGTCCTTTGAAATCCCTGCCTTCTACGTCGCAAACGTTGGCAAAAGAGACGAAAAAAGAAAATTGCGTAGAGCGTGGCAACGAAAACAATGATAGCCAGACCGGTGCTGACGTAAACGACAGTGATGATCTCGCTCTTCCTTTTGCCCAGGGCACTTAGACGATAGGTGTCGGCACCGGGACCACACTGGGTCCAGTCAACAAAACGAAAGCCGTTCCAATCGATGAAGACGTAGTCGGAAATATCGATGAAAACCGAAAGTGCCGCCACAGTTAAACCTTCGAAGACGAGAACGCCGACGACAGTCGAACGACTCGTATTGACGGGAGAACAACCAAAACCGACTACGGACCGAAACCAAAGCACGGCAATCGTAACAGTTAAGAACCACATTGCGAAGTTGGACGGAACTGCAAGCAACAAAGCAGCGTGGCAGAGACGGAGCACTGCGTCGGTTTGGCACCAATTCGACGTCATGTACAGGGCGACGTCGTACAGCAAGAGGCGCACGCCGTAAACGAAATCGGCGACGGCAAGACTCAGTACAAGGATGGATATAGCTGAGTATCTCTCCTCTTTCGATCGGGTGCATCGCCACGCAATGACGAGCAAATTTCCGACAATGGCAAAGACGGCATAGAACCACAGGAGCGTCTGAACAACACCCATCTTACCGACTGTAAACTTCAGAACGGACGATGCGACGTTCTTCGGTAAAATGGACACCGATTCCACGCAATTGGCCGTGATGTTCATACCTGCACTTTACTTCGCGGAATACCTTAGTCACCTTCCTGCGACGAAACTTAAAATCGTGACAAGCATATGAAACAGTGCTTTCAATTTCGATCGCGTGGTAGTGATGCAAGCTTGAGAGTTTTTCATCTGAATCCGCCGGTCGACGGTGGCTGAAACATTCCGCCGGCCAGTTTGCTTGCAGCACGCGACGGAGCATTGCCAAAAAGCTTTTGGATGTTCTGCAGAAAAAGGCCGCGCATCAGCAAAACAGCCCTGTACTCTCATTTTCTTTACCTGTCTGATGGACATGGTGCAAAGTATGTACAGGAAAATGAAGGAACAGTCAGTGAAATCGTCTCCCATCAGGTTTCGATGCGATAAGCCGTGTAGCCACGTGATTGGCTCAAATGGGAGTTTGGCAACCACGCGACCATCAAACCTGAAAATGTCGAAAATTAAAAAAAGAGGCAACGCAGGAGAAGATTTTCTTATACAGCGTATTAAACATGCCCATCAGCGACATAAAAGTGAAACTGATGACCACCATCGACTTCATCTTTACCTGCAATTTCACTGTTTAGGACTTATTGAAACTTCCATCGGACCACTTACCATAGACAAATCGCGATTGACGCTCTTCAAGCGCTCCTCGGCCTTTTCAATTTTCCGTTTCTGTCCTCCTTGTTTGCTGATGTCTGTCACCGCTTCTTTCTTCTTTTCCACTGAAACGAATCGCCGCTAGGCCGCTATTGCGATTAAGAAACATTTTTGAAATCTTACATCTTTTGCTCTGTTTCTCTATTAGCAGCTTGAGTCGCTTATACTGGTCCGTACGATAGACGAGGACCCACGTGATTCCTAAAGAGGCCCCGGTGGGATATTCCCCAGCCCAAGCGGTACGCAAACCGACCGACGTACCTTCTGATAGAAGTGCCGTCAGAACAGAGATGACGATGATGAGAACAGCGTCGGCGTACATATTTTTCCACTACGCGACTGCCGGGACTTCAGCTTGAGAAGAGTCATGTCGGGATTTTCCTGCGACGCAAATTTCTGCCCTCGTTGCGGGACTCTACTCTCGTTGCCCGATCACATGGACGTGATTCGATGTCCTCATCCTCACTGTTCGTACGAAATGAGCGCTAAAGGCAATGCCAAAAGTCCCACGATAGTTGGGAGGTCACATAGGGGTCTACTTTAGTGCTGGACGGGGTAGAAGAATATACATGTAAGACATATGACACCAGTAGACCAAAAGAAGTTGACAAAAGCGACGAGCTAGAAGGACCGTTGGTACGAACACACTTGAAATTTGAATTTTTGGCATAGCAATTGGTCGAATTGTTAGATTGATAGAAAATGCTTGAATTGCGGTCACAATGGCATGGTCTATCACACGATGCAGACAAGATCGGCCGACGAAGGGCAGACCGTCTATTATGGTTGTCCAAAGTGCAAGTAAGTCACATGGATATATATCTGAAAAGGAGTATTGATTGATATAACGCACATGAATCTGTAGATTTCAAGAGACTGAAAACTCGTAAACCAGTCAGTCACCCGGTTACAAAGTTGTATACGTACTTGCTAGTAGTCAAACAGATTTTCATCAATTTGCAGAGAATCAGGTCTCGCGAGACGCCTAAATAAAAGAATAATTTTATTTCCCTACGTTATTATCTTCCTCATTACGCCGAGACTGCCATCCAGCTGTCCCATTCGGCTGCCACTTCAAGCGACGAGAATCCGTCGTTCTTATCCCCTTTCATGCTATCCACTTGCCGTTCGATTTCCCTCGTATGCCCTTCTCCGCCGAAGACCTGCGAATAGATTCGATGCGCGTGCTTGCTTCTTCTCTTCTTGGACGGACTCGGTCGACGCAGGACGCCCTGAAAGCTGCTCGTGTCCGGCTTGATTCCGGCGAGAAAGTCGTGACTCGACGAATCGACGGCTTGGATCACCTGCTGAAGCAATCCGTCCGCCTGATCGGACGAATCCCATTCCATCTCCGGCGTCGGCGGCGGCGTGAATATCGTCTCGCTGAGACGACGTCGCCGACTCGCACCGGGAGTTGTGACGGCCTTGTCGACGATTTCGGCTTTCGTCACCGACGAGCGCCGATCGCCGCGACGAAACAGCAGACGAAACGTTCCCTTGCGAATTCTTCGTAGCGTTCCCTTGAATCCGCGACGCTTCTTCGTCGACGACGGGGATTCTTCCGCCGACGCCTTTGAAGACTCGTCGTCTCGGAAACGACGAATGCTTTCTTGCACTCGGCTCAACATTTCGGTATCGCCCGTGGCCTCTAGAATGTCCAGTTGCTACAGACGAGAAAGAATGAGCATCGGCATCGTTCTGGTTTGTTTGCATAGATACTCTATAGGATCTCTCTGCGCAAGATCGATTTACCTGTCTGTAGTACATCACGGCCTCCTCCCTGTTTCCTTGATCCTTATGAAATCCAGCCAAAGCCATAAGAGCTAAGAGTTGGGCATCTATGTCTTTCAAATCTCGACAAAGATCTAAATTCTAGAAGGCCGGGAGCTATATATAACGTACACCACGCTGTTCCAAGCAACTGAGACCTACCCTGACATGCCAAGCAAGGCATTGCCCACTATTTCCCGTTGCTTCGTACGTAATCGCAAGATTTCTCGCCGTCACAGCCATTCCTTTCTTGTCGCCGCTTTTTTCGCACAGAGCAAAGTCCACGAGATAGCACTCGACAGCTTTGTCGTGATTTCCCTTCAATTGATAGCAATTACCGATATTGCAATGAGCACGGCTCTCGGCTGCAACGTCTTCCAACTCTTTAGCAATCTCTAATCGCTAGACGCGCACAAAGATGCCAATCAAACACATCGCAATGACAAATGATATGGCACCTGTTGATAGCACTCAAGAGCCTGATCATAGTCGCCCATCAACTCATAACAGATGCCCATATTTCCAAAGGCTTTGCCTTCATTTCTCCTGCAACAAAAAGGACAACACGTGACCTCTCGTCCAACGTGACGTCACGCTGACAACAAATTGCCTTATGACGTCACATTTACCTGTTCCCTTAGCAACAAAAAAGTACCTGTTTTTGAATTCTCTCATCAAATCCAAATACTTGATCAAATACTCGTTAGCCCTTTCAAAATTCCGCCGCGCTTCAGCGAGCACCTCGACCGTATCGGCGGTGCCGGCATCGGACGCTCGCGCGATCACCTCCTTTCCCTGCATCCGCCAGAGCAAGGCCAGATTGTTATAGGCCTTGGCGATGCCGGTCCTATCGCCGTCCCGCACGCAGCCGTCCATGTACTTCAAAAACGATCGGCCGGCCATTTTCAATTGGCCCTGCATTTGAACGGCGATGCCGAAATTGCAGCAGGCCTTCGTCTCGCCGATCGCGTCGCCCGCCTCCCGACACACGGCCATGTCGTGCAAGTGGCAGCGCGACGCCGCCTCGTAGTGACCGAGCTGGAAGTGGGAGTTCCCGAGGAGGCACCAAACGACGCTCGTCAGTTCGGCGTCGTTCGATCGGAGCATGAGCGCGCCTTCGAGGTAGGGTACCGCTTCGGCGTAGCGTTGCTTGTCGACGAGACGTTCTCCTTCGCGCGCGAGAGTTGCGAATGTCGCCTGCTCGCGCAGGCCGCCGCCGCCGCTCCCCACGACGAGAGCCGATTCGTTGTCGCTGGGAGGAGAATTCAAAACAGTGCGTCAGTTTGTGATTGGATGACGCACGTTTGATATTCGCGCGATTCGGGGCCATGCGTAGTTGACACCTTTGCGAAAGAGCGCCGGGGGAATTACGCGCGTCCCTAATCATGGCATCTGGGGAGGGGCTACAGTACTGAAACTCACCTTTTCGTTCCTGAAAGAGACATCGTACTGTATGTATATACGGGACTGATGTATTAGCCTATTTACGAATTCCTTTCCTTATAAAACGGTGCATTGAACAGCGAGTCTTAATTCTAATGAAACAAATTGCTTAGGCTCTGCTTCAGAACATAAAAACCTTATTGTTGCTGCTGTTGTTGCTTTTGAAATTCATCAATCTGAGGTAGAGAAGGAATTGAACGTTTCATTGCCTTCATTGCTGAATCGATTCTCTCTACTGCTGGTCTACCCTTCACTCGCGCAATAACGCATTGCGTTGCCTCGCGAGCACTTTCAAAGACGGAAACGTTGTTCTGGTTGGCATACTGAGCCGTATACGATCTTCCCCGATTGTAATCACGAGCAGCGCGCCCAGCAATCTAAACGTTTACAGGCATCACCCCCCATGCATACAAGATTGGATCGCCTTTACCAGCACACCATTAATTTCAGTACCATCCGCAATGTTGTTCAAACACAGAACAATACTTCGACCTTCCCCAATGAAAGAAGCTGCCTGGAGAGATTTTTTAAAAGGTGAGAGCAAATGCGTCTTTGAAGACGTACCTCCACCAGAGATGCCACAGAAAGACTGTTAGAACCAATAACGTACAGAAGTAGTCGACAACTTTCCTTTGCCTGAGCTTCGACGGGAAGAAATCGCACGTTCCAGTGCTCTACTTGAGGATTGTAGAACGAAATCCCGTGCCCCCTAATCAGTGATATCGTTAGAAAGGAGCACTTCGTAATTGCTGGCGTGTACTGAAGCATGGGTATTGACGTCTCTTTTCGCCACGTGGTCGTCCCGCAGCTGCCGCCGAGAAAGACGTCGCGAGAATATTCTCGCCTGACTTCAGCGCGTTGCAGCCACTTTAGAAGAGAGTCTATAAAACGTGGGTCCCTATTGCAACGTAAATAAAAGATATTGGCCGGACGTACTAAAAAGACGTGCCAGGCTACTAGAGATGCCCTCGGTGATCGTCAAAAACCAGTTTCGATTGTTTTTCTACACGCAAATTCTTATACTACAGCGGAATGGGTTTGACTAAATACCCTTACTTGCAATAACGTTTCTGCTGCTAGACAGCAGAATTCGTTGAAAGAAAATCGTGACTTTTTCTCGGGGATTCTAACGTAGTAACAGTCCCAATCGTCTTCATCATCCACTTGACACAGAGACTTGAGTGCCAAGCGGGCCTAATATTCACGCGCTTTTAGAGGTACAGCACAATTACAGTACTGTTCAAAAGCTTTAGGCAGGTACAAATCGATTTGTTTAGCCTACAATTTTGACTTTCGTTTTGCAAGAGCTCCACAGTGCCTAAATCTCTTGAGCAACTACTGTACGCCCATACCTCAATTGTCGATATAAAATTAGTTTGAGACGCACTGCAGTGACGAAACGTTTCACGAGCAGCACTGAAAAAATCATAACGACAGCTTTGAGAAGACATGAGTCCCAAGGATCGCAGCCATCTTACACTAAAGTTTTTCCCACGCTGACACCAGCCATTCTCGCCGGCTGTGCTCCGTCTTTCAAACCAAACGACGTGATGGGAACGTTATGTTTGATAACCTGCAATGTACGTAGATTCACAAAGGCTAATATATAACACCAGGTGCATCAGTTGCCTGGCAACAAGCTCGTGCGGCCTTGGCAATGTCATTAAAGACGGGAAGACCGCGATGAGCCATAAGACTGCAAAGAAATATGCGACCGCGAACGAGATCCTGCAATTCACTGTCCAAGCAAAAACAATACATAGAGCTCTATCCGTAGCCACGCTAGAAAGAATAAAAACGCTTACCCATCTTCCAAGACGGTTCCATCTATTGTAATCGTCTCTGGATAGTCAATTAGGGTCAGTATAATTGGCTTGCCAGACGCTGAAAAAAATGAATCCTATCTTACGTGAAATTAATCTGTATCGCAAATTTTAAAAGACCTGACAAATAGGCTACTTCGACCATCGAAGCAATGGCTCGCGTCTGATTATCAATCACAAAGAAAAACGCTTCGGCTGCCTATGAAAAAGAGAGAAAGAGGAAATGCCGTCTATTGCTGATGTTATTCAGAGTGTCACTGACGTCCTTGGCTTTTTCCTCAATTTCTATCAGATCGGGATGCCACGTTTCCACTTGTGGATTGTAGAACGACACGCCCTCCTCTTTGAGTATAGGTATAACGATGTCCTGTCGCCACGTCGTCGGATTGCACGATCCACCCAAAAAGACTTGGTACTTCACTGGGGGGAAAAAAACAACGTCATCAAGAGAGACCAAAAACCTTTCCTACCCTACCCGAAGAAGAAGCACGCCGCCGATTACGCTCTTTACGCTCTTCAAACGTCGTCGACTTCTGTCCATACGTCCAGTACCTTTTTCAAATATTCGCGTGACTCAGGCAAAAGTCAACTTCTTTGCGACGCATCCTCTTCTATCTATATAAACTACCTGTCGTAGAGTCCGGCCGAGAGATCGACGGCAAATAGACACAGTTCGCCGAACGTGAGATGTTTTCGCCGATCGGACTCCGTCGTTCGACATTCCGCGGCAAACCGAAGCATATCTCGAACTGAGAAACAGAGAGACGTCGATGGAGTGCGTTTTTCTCCTCCCGCCCCTTCTCTCGACCTTGGACGCGCGACGGTTCGATTTGAATGCGCTTCAACGCGTCGACGATGTCGTCGACGAGGAGAGGTCGTCGAGCGTCAGACGATCCTGTTTTTGCTCGATACGCTTCCATTAGGTTTCTGCGATCGTGCTAGTTTTCGCGCCGTTCTCGCGTTTGGAGAGATGCGCGATTGCGCGTCTCTATTTCGCGTTCTTACGCCGTCGCTTGGCCGTAGACGAGCGTTTCGTCGTCGTCGGTTACTGATTCTGGCTCGACGAAGCGACTGCTCCCTCCTAACGTCCAGACCCAACTCAAGAGTGCAGCCATCTAAGAAATGATGTCATCATTGGAATGTCCCGGGTGTGACAACAAACTAAAAGTTGCTTCTACATTTTTAGCTTCGTTCAAATACGAGCTGCAAAAAGCTGTTGGCTGTACGACCCTTGTCTAGCCACTAGCTAGGAAGCCATGGTTTATTCGTCAGGTCTTCGCCCTGGGTCTTCGCAATCCCACGGCTAGCGCGCTCTAGATAGTCCGGCTTACTTCCTTGAGCGCTTCAACAGCTTTACCTTTAGTGTAGCCCTATCCGACGCTTAGAAATAACTATCCGTCCGAGTCGAACAAAGCGACTAGGGATGACAACGAGCACCTGGAGGCCAGTAAGCCTTTTTGTTTACCTAACCCCAGGAGCGACTTCCCATCGCATTTCAACGCGTAGATTCTCGCGAGCGTCGCATTTCTCGCGGCGGCGACTCTCTCGGGCATGGCCTGCTTCATCAATCGATGGGTCGTGACGGCGAACGTCGAACAGCGATTGGGCCTGTTCGAGTTCTGCAGTCGTTCGGCGTCGAAAGAATGTCGTCAGACGTACGAAGATCCGTTCAGCGGCAGCTGCGCGAATATCACGAGAGACGACTGGGAGACGCGTATGCGAATCTTTAGGCAACGTTTAGTGGGAACCGCGTCTAATAAGTAGAGGGGGAGGGGACAAGTTCGTATGATATTATTTCATATAGAGATTAGGGTGTAGCTCTCTACTGTATATCTATTTCCTTTTCTTAGGCGTTTTGCGTTTGCAAGTTGCTGGTACTCTTATGATTATGGGTTGCACTCTATGTTTGATTGGTGCTCTCGTCTCGAGTCCTCTTCTTGAGAGATATTCGTATGCCATGGGGCTGACGGGATTCATTTCTGGTATTGGCCACTGATCTAAGTTTTATTTGCTGTCTAAATCGTGTCTTCTAGGCTGCGCTTTTCTCACCGCTGTTGTTCTGTTTGTGACCATCGACAAGTCGTCCTATTGTTTTTCCTCTGGTGCTAGTTTTCATTATCCGTTTGGATTTGCCATAGCTAGTGTGCCCGTCGCTTGGATTGCTGGATTGCTCGCTTTTCAAACGACGAAGCGGTTGCTTCAACTCTGGGATCGCCAGGTCAAGTAATGCAATAAAACATTTAGCAGTTTCATGCACTCCCTAATAAGAGAGACCACTTTTTCTTTCCGTGTTGGTAGTAAGACTGACTCTATAAAAAACGCACGTTGTTTCATTTTCAAATTATTTTATGCTTCAGTGGCCTGCCAGGTCTCACATGTATTCAGCTACATGCCTTACATACCTGTGTACTTGCAAAATTAGTTAGCCAGGCGTCCACTTCGTCTATGCATTGTCAGTGTGGAGAGGAACAGTGGTAAAACTCGACACATAGGAAATAACAGCCACCTATGTCAAACACATGTCTAACTAAGAACATAAGAAGAAAAAAAGCCGCTTTTCCACCTGGCTAGCGAGGTCTAAAAAGTCCATGAGTAGCCCTCTTTCTGTATAGCATCTCTCAATGATCCTTCAATTCCAAAATAAATGCACGCTCGTAGTACATCTTTACGCATTTCGTTTGTGTCTCCTTTCTTTTCATAGTAAGTCTGAAGGAGAGTTTGAAGCCTATAAGTATCACACCTGTGCAGGTTATTGTGCTTAAGACCTTCCAATTTACTCAATTCAAATCCCAATTCCAGACCAATTTCGTACCATTTAGGATGACCAGTGGTGCTCACAACAGACGTAAATTTAATCAAGGGCATATCAAGAACATCCAGTCCCTTTCCTTGCAGCTCTGATTTCCTCATCTGGCTCATCGTTATAAATCCAATAGCAGCAACTACCGTGAGTACAGCAACTACCGTGAGTACAGCAACAACGTTAGAAACACCTAATCTTCCAGTGGAATTTGGCCTAGAAGGCTCTGGTGTTGATGAGAGTTTTGGCTCAGTAGATACACTTTCCTAGCACAACAAATATAAACGTAAAGCGATCTACATGCACGCGTGGTAGCCACCGGTCGTCGGGAACGCAAGTCCTTCACATCCCCAGTCGAACTTGAAGAGAAATGACTTTTATTTGAATCTTGCTTGTCAGCTCTTGCAACTACATACACCAAGTTATGTCTTCTGTTTAGTTAGTTAAACCAAAAAGGTACTGTAACTTACGTAGGTCGTCTACAATCCAATGGCGATCCGCTTTCCTTAGCACTTCCAAAAGCGTTGCAAAGGTCTCTTTCTTTCGACCTTTCGTGCGCAATTTTCGTAAAAGTAAATCCAATTTTTTGGGATCAAGAGTGACAGCATTGATTTCATCCATATCGTTAGCCGTCAGAAGACCATGCTCCATCAGACGATTCACCAAGGGACGGTCAACGGCCAGATTATCATCAAGAAACTGTCTATTTCGATCTACAACGTCTTTCCAAGGATCTTCCGAGTCCATTGGCAACCCAAAGACTCGGATTCGGCGTAGAACTCACTGTGGAGAAGAGCAGTGTGTGGTAACACCTCCCAGAAGCCGACGAATCACGTGACGTATAAGTAAGTATCAAAAGAGGACAGCCACGTATGTCAAACAAATATGTCTAACTAAGAACATAAGAAAAAAATTCGTTTTCCCACCTAGCTAGCGCGGTCTAAAAAGTCCATGAGTAGCCCTCTTTCTGTATAGCATCTCTCAATGATCCTTCAATTCCAGCATAAATGCATGCTCGTAGTACAGCTTCACGCATTTTTTTTGTGTCTCTTTTCATTTTATAGTAAGTGTGAAGGAGAGCGTCAAGCCTATAAGTATCACACCTGTGCAGGTTATTGTGCTTAAGACCTTCCAATTCATTCAATTTAATTTTCAATTCCAGACCAATTTCGTACCATTTAGGATGAGCAGTGTTGGTCACAACAAGAATAAATTCATTCAAGGGCATATCAAGAACACCCACTTTTGCTTCTCCTTCCCTCATCCTTCCAATAGCAACAATTACAATAACTACCATAACTACTGCGAGGAGTACAGCAACAGCGGTAGAACAAGAAACACCTGATCTTCCAGTGGATTTTGGCTCAGAAGGCTCTGGTGTTGATGGGGGTTTTGGCTCAGTTACACTTTCCTAGTGTGCAAGCACAACATATATAAATTTAAAAGCAATCTACATGCATGCGTCGTAGCTACCGATCGTCGAGAACGCAAGCCCTTCACATCCCAAGTCGAGCTTGGAGGGAAGTGACTTTTATTTGAATCTGGCTTGTCAGCTCTCGCAACTACATACACCAAGTTATGTCTTCTGTTTAGTTAGTTAAACCAAAAAGGTACTGTAACTTACGTAATTCGTCTACAATCCACTGGCGACCCGCTTTCCTTAGCACTTCCAAAAACGTTGCAAAGGTCTCTTTCTTTCGACCTTTCGTGCGCAATTTTCGTAAAAGTAAATCCAATTTTTTGGGATCAAGAGTGACAGCATTGATTTCATACATGTCGTCAGCCGTCAGAAGACCAGGCTCCATCAGACGATACACCAAGGAACGGTCAACGGCCAGATTATCATCAAGAAACTGTCTATTTCGATCTACAACGTCTTTCCAAGGATCTTCCGAGTCCATTTGCAACCCAAAGACTCGGATTCGGCGTAGAACTCACTGTGGAGAAGAGCAGTGTGTGGTAACACCTCCCAGAAGCCGACGAATCACGTGACGTATAGGAATGTGGAGTTTAGCCAATGGTAAACGTATTTGATGACGCACGAGGGGCGTGGCGCGGGTAGGCAAGCACGCGAGGCCCCTCATTCGCGCCTTCTCCGCTCGAGCGTCGCCCCTCCCTCTCCCTCCCACAGGTACTTGCTCTTTCTCGAGCAATGGCCGCCGGGCTGTCGGGGGTTTGGATTGGTATCCGCACCGGCCGGGATGAGTCTCCCCGGAGAGTCGGTGCACACCATCCGCCCCGGGTCCGTGCGCGCTACGCCCACAACCCAATTGCCTCCGCAGGTGTACCGTCGTCAAAAGTAAGATATCAAAAGAGGACAGCCACGTATGTCAAACAAATATGTCTAACTAAGAACATAAGAAAAAAATTCGTTTTCCCACCTGGCTAGCGCGGTCTAAAAAGTCCATGAGTAGCCCTCTTTCTGTATAGCATCTCTCAATGATCCTTCAATTCCAGCATAAATGCACGCTCGTAGTACAGCTTCACGCATTTCTTTTGTGTCTCCTTTCATTTCATAGTAAGTCTGAAGCAGAGCTTGAAGCCTATAAGTACCACTCCTGTGAAGGTTATCATGCTCAAGACCCTCCAAATAATTCCCTGTAAGTCCCAATTTCAGACCGATGTCATACCATTTACGATGACCATTGGCACTCACAACAAGAATAAATTCATTCAAAGGCATATTAAGAACACCCAATCCCTTTCCTTGTGGTTCTGATGTCATCATCATCACAAATCCAATACCAACAACTACCGTGAGTACAGCAAAAACGGTAGAATAAGAAACACCTAATCTTCCAGTGGAATTTGGCCTAGAAGGCTCTGGTGTTGATGGGGGGTTTGGCTCAGTAGATACACTTTCCTAGTGTGCGAGCACAGTATAAATATAAAAGCGATCTATATGCATGCGTGGTAGCTACCGGTCGTTGAGAACGCAAGTCCTTCACATCCCAAGTCGAACTTGAAGAGAAATGACTTTTATTTGAATCTGGCTTGTCAGCTCTTGCAACTACATACACCAAGTTATGTCTTCTGTTTAGTTAGTTAAACCAAAAAGGTACTGCAACTTACGTAATTCGTCTACAATCCACTGGCGACCCGCTTTCCTTAGCACTTCCAAAAACGTTGCAAAGGTCTCTTTCTTTCGACCTTTCGTGCGCAATTTTCGTAAAAGTAAATCCAATTTTTTGGGATCAAGAGTGACAGCATTGATTTCATCCATATCGTTAGCCGTCAGAAGACCAGGCTCCATCAGACGATACACCAAGGAACGGTCAACGGCCAGATTATCATCAAGAAACTGTCTATTTCGATCTACAACGTCTTTCCAAGGATCCTCGGAGTTCATTTGCAACCCAACGACTCAGATTCGGCGCAGAACTCACTGTGGAGAAGAACAGTGTGGTAACACCCCCTAGAAGTCGACTATGATCGAGTGAGACCTCTATTATGTACCTAAAGACGCCCTCTATTACTAAACTGTTACTAAAAGAGTCAGCAAACGTTTCTGCTACATCGTACACGTAAAAATCCTACCCGTTTCGTTCGTTCGTTCGTACTTCGCTGAATTTCTAACGCGCGCTAAGCTACCGAAATTTTTTCTTTTTTTCTAAGAAATGCACTAAATTAGGTCGTTTATGTCTCGCCATAGATACTAGTATCTATGGCATCACGTCTTCGTTTCGGCGTCAACATATTCGTTCACAGTCACAACATCATTATTTGCTGCTGCGAGCTTCAAGTTTTGTCGGCTTTCCTTCCTTGAGTCAACCTTGACCTCTTTGCGCCTGCGAGAACAAACGTAGCTGCAAACAGCAACAGCGATGCAGCACACAACAAACAAAACAGAAGCTGTGACGATGATAGCAATGCCACCAGCACTTTCCCATATCTTCGACTCTGGCGCCGAAGAGTCCACTGGCGCTACACACTGATGATTTTCAACAGATTTGCACGTTTGAAGAGCAAAGAACACGTTTTCTGGAACGTTATTATATCCTGTATTCATCTTGATAATCTGAGACATGGTCTGCTGGTGAACCATTGTGATTTCCTAGAGAGGGTGTTTGCGTGAAAAGTAAGTTACGTCATTATTGCCACTTACGTCCGGAGTCATGATTTTCTCATACCAAAAACGGTCTCCATCACGAACGCGAATAAAATTCATTACAAGCAGCCTGCAAGCAGAACCAGATCAGTGATGCTGCCTTCTACGACGTTTGCTTTTACTTTTCGAATAGTGGCCCAAGTTCACTGCCGTCGACTTTCTTTTCTGCCAACCCGCCTACCCACATGTCAACGTTATTGACGTCGTGGTAGAGCTCTTGGAGTTTCTGTGATACTGTGGGATCGTCCGTAATCTCCGAAAACGAACTATAGCCTGCAAAAAATCCAAATACACTGAGATACTGTAGTGAATATAATAATAAATCGATTAGAAAATTCACTAAAGGTATATATACTCTATAGGCTTAGCACTGACAGTAGGCGGAGAGGCATAAAACGTACGTTCTTGTTTCAAATGGACCTTAGCCGAATTAAAATCAGGCAGTCCGTGATCCCGACCTCTTTGAATGTTGATGGATACCAAATCTAGTGTATCCCGAAGAGCTTTGGGAAACAGCACATTTCGTAGCTCATCTACGACCTGAAGCAAGACTTTATAGAAGCCAACAACATATTTACTGCTTTCTCCCTCACCAGTGTGTCCACCTCTTGCGCTGGCTGGCGGACAGAACCTCGAAGCAATGGATCAATACCTCCTTCGCGAAGAACTCTCTCGGGAGAAAAGTAAGCGTCTCGAAGGTTCAGATGACCACGTGGCGACACCGACCCGTCGGCTTCAAGTCTCCACAGCTCAGATCCAACTTGACTGTGACCAAATCTATCGCACGTACAAGAGGCGTCACGCGCACTGATCATAGTTGGTTTTCTCGCCCCCTACTATACCTGAAAGCGGCAGTAGAAAATGCGTTTCCCACGTCAGCATTGATACTCGAATTATATCCAGTATACGCCGGCATCTCTCTGCCAATCACGGCGGGAAGATACTCGCGAAAAGTGATCGCCTGAATCTCGCCTATGACAATCCTTCGAGCTGCCTGATAGATCTCTTCGTCCGACGCCTGCAAACAAATCCCACGACGGGATATAATTTTGACGCAACAGCAGTACAGTACTTATGTTTTACCGAGGGATACTTTTTGAGATGCTCGTCGCACAGTCGATTGTGCTCGCGGACGAAAAGCGTGTGAAGAGCAATAAGTGTCGGTTGTTCGTTGATACGCGCGTCGCCGGCCACTAGAAGTTCATTAGCTGGCCTGCCTGTTGGATTATCGTTGGGCAGGCCATAGTTGTTGTACTAGAAAAAAAAGAGATTGTGCAAGGCAAGCTTGGATATTTTATGTTCTCGTACGGGTGGGTAGTCTCCTTCTTGTACGATCAGTTTGCCGTTCTTCATACTCCGCAGTTTCGTCGCGACGTCGTCTGAGCCGTACACCATTGATGCATCGATATATGATGATATTCGGTTAATCTGCTCGGCGGGACGACCCATCGTCGGACCAGTACACATTCTATAGTATTAGACAAATATGTGAAAAGAAATCTGCTATTGTAGTCATCTACTTAATTACTCGTCATAGGTTGATCTTAAAAACGGCATCTGCTCTTTTCCGGTCTTATACGGATCAAACTGATTGTCACCCTAACAGAAAAAGAGCGATAATTTTTTTCTCTAGGCTTGCTTAAACAATAAGCCCGACTTCTGGAACGCTGATGGGAAACCAGGCGGTTGTTCCGGTCAGACTCGATCCTATGCGTCCGAGACGTGTCGAAGAATCGGTGTCGTGAGCAAGGAACTGTCCAAAGACGGTCAGAAAGTCGCTGAGACCGCGACGAGAATGAGCAGACTCGCTCTGCTGAAACAGCTCGTTGCTGACGACCCGCGGCGACGGACGCGTGCATCCCTGCCCGTCGTTTTCGTCCGGATAAAAGCATTCGCTTCGGTTCCTACAACACCGCGGCGACTCAAGCAACATATTTGACAGTTCTGCAATCAGATGCGTACCGATTTTTCATCGTGCACTGGGCACTGGGAGCAACGACGCCATCGGCATAAGCGGCCGGCACATCACGAACAAGATATTGCTGATTCGAGCCCCATGTCGTCCTGTCCGTCAACATATTGTTGGAAAATCCATCTAGACGTCTATGTGAAACAGGGTGTTAGGAGCGAGAAGAGGACCCCCGCACTATATCAATATAACGTACACTCTGAACAAACCTTGTGCTGGTCGAAGGAAAGTATCGCCGACAATCGGAACCCATGTGTACCGGCACAACAGGTTGCGTGAATCCCGCGTTGACGCACTGATGATCACGAACCTCAGTACAGTCTTTTAGCGAAAAGAAGATATTTTCCGGCACGTCTTGAAAGTCTGTGTTGAGTCGAATCAACGTTGCCAACGTCAAATTGTGAACCTTGGCAATTTGCTGTAGAAATAGACGTTGGAGTAAGGAACGTCGATTGCCACGTGCGCGAGTTTGCATGACAGACCTGCGATGTCATGAAGCGTTCGTACCAGAAACGGTCTCCGTCACGAAGGCGTAGAAAATTCTTTCGAAAGAAACTGCAAATACATAGATTATCCGTCATACAAATTAGCCATTTTTTTGGAGCTACGTTTCGAATAGCGGCCCTAATTCCGAACCAGCGACTTTCTTTTCGGCCAATCCTCCCACCCACAGATCAACATTGTCAATATTTCCGTAGAGGTTCTCCAATTTCATGGCGACGTCAACGTCGTCGGTAATTTCAGAAAAACTAGAATACCCTACGTTGAAGAACACCGCGAGGGTTAAAAAATCGAGCCGTTCGATTGAGTTCATTTTCGTACGTGTCAAGCCGAGGTGCTGTCTGGCCGTATTGTAGTCGGGGAGACCGTGATCGCGGCCTCTTTGAATATTTACGGAGGCCAAGTCGAGCGTTTCATCTTTGCCTTTCAAAAACATGAAGTTTCGCAGTTCGTCAACAATCTATCGGCAATCTCACCAGCTAATTCAACACAAAATCAATCCTCTCTAGCTCGTACCTGAGTGTCCACTTGCTGAGCCGTCTGGTAGACGGCGCCTCTCAGTATCGGATCAATGCCGCCCTCTTGCAGAACGCGCTCGGGAGAAAAAAAGGCGTCGCGCAGATTAAGATGACCTTGAGCAATGGGAGACCAATCCGCTTCAAATCTCCAAATTTCAGAATTCACTTGGCTGTGCCCGTAACTACAGCCATATAAAGAATATAAATATTGTTTATCGGATTTTCTTCTAAAGCAGTACCGAAACGCTGCCGTAGCAAAAGCGTTGCCCACGTCCGCGTTAGCACTTGCATTGTAGCCGGTATAGGGCGGCATAGACTCTCCCACTATAGCGGGAAGAAATTCGCGGAAGGTGATCGCCTGCCACACGGCCACCACCATTTGTCGGGCAGCCTGAAAAGTTTTCTCATCAGTAGCCTGCAAACGAATACGCGTAGACCAGTTGGTCGATTATAATGCATTGGATGCGATTCAGAAGTACCCCGGGATGATCGCTTAGATATTCGTCGCACTGTCTGTTGTGCTCGCGAGCAAACAGCGTATGAAGTGCCGTAAGCGGCGGCGTTTCGTTGATGCGACTGTCGCCAGCAGCAAGAAGTTTCTTCTCCGGTGCTCCAACTGGATTGTCGTTCGTGATTCCCATTGTGTTGAACTGCGAACAAAAAAAGGGGAAGAACGGCAAATCAGGTAAGGTTGGGCTTCTCTACACGATTGCACTCACGGGAGGATAGCCACCTTCTTGCAATATCAACTTTCCGTTTTCAAACGTCCTGAGCTTTTTCATGATCTCTTCGTTGTGACCGTACACCAGCGAACCGTCGATGTAAGACGATATTCTGTTGGTCTGTTCGCTTGGTCGATTCACAGCAGGACCACTGCACAGCCTTAGATGGAAACAGAGAGGTGCATGCTGGGAGTTTTTATACGCGACGCGATAGTTGTTTACTCGTCGAACGTTGACCTAATGAACGGAATCTCTTGCGAGCCAAGATCGTAGGGATCAAACTGAATGTCACCCTAAAATTAAACAGCGTAATTATTCCAACGGTCGCTACTCTTAGATAACTGAACTATGTACCTTGGGCACAGTGATAGGCATCCAAGCTTGACCATACCGATGATACGAACCAGATCGCTTTGAACGAGTGGCCAAGTCTGTGTCATGAGCCAAGAACTGACCAAACACCGTCGCAAGATCGTTGATCTTGCGAGCAGACGGTATAGACATAGACTATATAAAAAAGCAAGTAACAAAAAAGCCATTATTCAAGGCACAATCAGAAAGAAATCAATATTACCTGAGACAATAGCACGTTGCTAATGTTTCTCGCTGAAGGCCTCGTGCTCCCTTTGCCCAGATTTTCCGTAGGATAAGCGCACTGTCCATTCATTCTGCTCACAACAAATGGATGGTACTGAGCTCGGATAACAGCACTAATCTAACCTTGCATTTTCCGTACATTGAGCAGCCGGTGCCAACAACCCATCGCTGTAAGCGGACGGAACCTCTCGGGCTAAGTGCTGGTCGATGGCTCCCCAATTTGTGTTCATCAGGTTATTGGAAAAGCCATCAAATCGCCTAAACATACCAATATTTCTTTGATCCAATTTCTCTGGCTTAGAGATTCTCTCACTACAAATGAATCTCACCACAAACTCACCAATCGGATGTTGATGGAGCGAACATTTTGCTGCAGTAGTCATTTGGGTTCGGGCTCCGAACGTTGAGCGTGACAAGAGCGCTGCTTGCTTGACAGTCGAGGCACGTCGACGACTGGGCTCTGATCGTATACTCGAACCTCACCGTCTGAGGCATTGAAGCGTTGTTGAGAACGACAGAGACAGTTCGAGCGTCTGACCCAATGGAAACAGCGGCCAGACTTGACTGCAAACATTCAATTAGGATCAATTTACAAGCTCTAACTCTACTACTTGAGTCACAGCGGTGACTACGAGGCGAGGACACGCGTTCACTTGACTGTAGTGGACGCTAGAATTGCTCTGAAACGAATCACTAAAAAGGAGCGCGTTGGAGCTCCTTCTAATTAAATAGTCAATACTCACTCATCCGTCGTAGGAGCCACAACAACGAATACCCTGTTCGGAAGCACGTTGGTATACTCCATCCACACCGCCAACGCAGGCCAGTAGACGTGAACGTTGACAGGTAAGGGACGCGAACCCAGGCCAAAGTGAGCTTCAATTTCGTTCTGGGCCATGAAATGGGCTCCAGCGCCAATATGTCTCACCTGCGGCGACACAATTTGGAAAAGTGAAGTGCTGATTCAGTGGCAATCAAACCTGAACCATGTCGCTGCCGAGACTTCTAACGGTAACCCGGGCGTGAAGGCTGTCGCACAGCTTGTCGGCATTCCCATTCGGACATCTGATGGAAGAGTTCAATGTACGTCATGCATTTCAAGGCGTTTACTAACGGATTCATGACGCGAACGCGAAGCCAGTAGTTGCGATTTCCTATTAGATTTTCATAAAGCGCAGGATCTCCCACGTTGCTTCTTAGAAGAATATCCTCGTCGCCATCCCCTGCAATTGCGAAGCCGTATATTATAGACAGACAAATTATACTCCTTTTCGCACCGTCATAATCAAATTTGAGAATCCCTCGGGCACTTATACTTCTTTCCGCCAATGGAAGCGTATGTGTCGCCTACAGAAATGGCTAGCAGTAGAAAATTTGAGTTGCCTTTTGCTTGCATTTGTCATGGAAAAGTTGCCCTCAACGCCGCTATTTATCCACAAGCCTACAGGCATTCGCGACCTTTCATGAACTAAAAGACACAACATTTGCGTTTGTATGAGCGCAGGTATTTTGGTAATGTACAGCTTGCTAAAGCAACATCAACGTATCCGTCGTTATTTACATCTAAAGGTACCGAGCCAATTCCCCACTGCCCATCACTCCAGGCCTAAAATATATTAATTAATTAATTAATCAACCAACTACTGCATAATTCACCTCGAGGAAATTAAAAGAGTCAAACGAGCGATCTTTTTGACCGCGCAGAAGCTGACTGCCATTGAATCCGGTTAAGAACAAGTCCAAACGTTCGTCGTTGTTCCAATCGGCGACTGCGTGACCGATAACATCCTGATACAACAGATTTGGCATGCAGATACACATTATGCGCGTTCTCAATACATTGTCAGAGGCGTTGCAGTCGGCGTGGGCGCACTCTTCAAACATTGCTCTGCCGCCGCCTCCACGGTTCCAGAATAACCGCAAGTTTCCATTTGCTGTCGCAAGAGCCAAATCCGGCCACCCGTCGCCATCGAAATCCTGCCACGGACAAAGGTTCTCCCTCTTAGATTCTACGACAAGCTTCTCTATAATCTCGTCTCGTTGCACTTACGTTCAATGATGCACAGATTGCCGACTCATCATCTGGAATAACTCGGACCTCCTCGAAGAACCTGTCAGGCCAAACCAAACATAAAGCATATTTATTTAGTTACACCTAAGGCTTCCGTCTTACCCGGGCCTTACTTTGCCAAGATTTTGAAACACCTGCAACATCTCCACAATGAGTAAAGAGAAAAAGCATGCTATTAACGCAATACCTGAGACCCCCTGCAGGCGCTAGAATTGTCATCTGACCAGCCAGCAACCACAAGATCAGGATAGCCATCCTGATTGAAGTCCCCAACTGCGGGCATAAATCTGACTCCCTGGAATGACGACGAAACGGAGAGATTCCTTTTCATTGCATCATCAACAAATTTGCCTCCCTAATGCCAGTCTATTAGATTGCACATCGATAACAAACGAACTAACCTCATTGACGTACAGATGATGGAAATGAACGGATAAAACAAAGAGATCGTCATCGCCGTCACTATCGACGTCTGCCCAAACGGCACCCGTTGCATTGATTGACGGTCCAATTCCTGTTTCCCAGCTGACGTCTCTAAACGTACCGTCACCTGCGCAAAAAGCGGCAATAAGCGCCGGAAGACAGTCAGCTCAAAGAATGTGCAAACCGTTATTTTTGTAAAGCCGACTCGGGCCGTCGTGCACGGCGAAGAAGACATCGGGTCTTCCGTCGCGATCGTAATCGGCGACGGCGGCACCGCCCCTCAGGGAGGCAACGCGACGGTCAAACCGCTCCGAACGAGAAAGCGAGCTAAGGTTGAATCCGGTTGCGTCACGAAACGCGAAGTCGAACGTCGGTGGCGACGCCGCCGCCGCCGCCGTCGTCGCCGTCGCGTCGCGTTCGACGAAGCACGTTGTTGGCTTCGCAACGATCAAATAGTCGTTCGCCGTCACGTCCAACTTGTTCAGCGACGACGACGACAACGTCGTCGCGTGATCGTTTATCCGGATTCGACCAGCCGCCGTTTCGTCAACCGTCATCTCGTATTCGTCGTGAACGGCGCGCGGAACGAGGGTGGTGGATGCGGCGGTGAGGAGGCAAACGAATCCCAGGGCCTTAGCGACGATCTGGCGACTCATTGTTTCCTTCTCCTCGCGACGAAGATGGATGTGACGAAGTCGAGTTCCCGCATTTTATTCTTGGCGAGAAGACTGGTTAATTCTATTAGTAGAGCTTATGATGTTTTCCTAAAGGAGGAGGAGGAGAACGGGTTAATACCTCCATCTCTTTAGCGCGCAGATGGGCAGATGGGCAGATTAGAAAGAAGACTCTGGGCCAAATGTAGCGTACGTGATCGGTTGATGAAGAATCAGAAGATGACCTGCTGGATTTCGTTTTGATGGCCGGCCTTTATCAAATACAATTTTCGTGAGCAAATCTGGCTCCAAACCTATGAAATGCTTTTGAACATCCAATCACGGATCTCTTTCTAGTATCCGTGATCAAATACATCATGAGCTTGACGAGGGATATAGACTACATGCAGCGCGTAGTGGTGTTTGCCGCACCAGTTCGATCAAAAATTGGCAGGATGCGATAGGAATGAGAAGAACCGTAGTGGGTATACTGAAGTGGTCACGGTTGATTCGTCGTTTCGTTTAGTGAATGCGAACGGATTTATAGCTTACGTGCTCAAATCCACGACTGAAAGACGAAAACGTAGGCTTTCAGATCGACGCGTCCAGCTGCATACCGTCAATGCGTAGGAGCATGCGTCGCCGCGTCGGCTGTCATCTGATAATTGGGATAATTGTCATCTCGGCACTGTCATGTGGCTAAAATTTAGCGACTTCTGAATTCGTGCTCTAGGTTGCTTGTATTTTTTTACAGTGCTAACTGGTTAGTGTTAGCACACAGGATAGTAAAGTCTGAGTCAACTTCAGCCTAATAGGTTATAAGCGTAGAAAAGTAATTTATATACAGACGTATAAAAATATATAAGCGCACAAACACCACCTCACGTGGGAGATGACGACTTTCGCTGTAAAAGAAATTTATGATCCTCCGACGTGGCATTCATAGCATAAAATACATTTGCATCTGACGGAATTTCAAGAAGACTCCCTTCTAGTACAGAAATGCACGCGCAAGAGAGAAGAAATCGCGACGCTAACTTTTCGAATTGATAACTTGATAGAGACTGAACTCGTCAACTGTGCCGTCTACGCCGAGCTTTTCAAGAGCGGAAGCGATGACGTCACTGGATCGATTTCGCTCGGTTACCTATTTCACAAATTAATCAGATCATTGCATCCTTTTTTTCTCGCTACTTACCAAAAGACTTTTGTATAGACAAGAGGATTCTGTCGAGTCTTTCAATCCAACGCGAATAATGTGATTCATAGTAGTGAGAGGTGCATAGTTTCCAGCTAAGCTCGGAACGCAGTCGATTGACCTGCTCGGTTTTATTCCTGTCAGCGATAGCGACAATTGCTATAGTGCACAAAGTAGATGATGCCCGTGGTAAGAATTTCGATTGAGATCCTCCTTACTCGTCTGGCAAACAGCGGAACTGCCATACCCGTCACCGCGGTTCTTTTAGTCGAAAACACCTCCTTCTTAGGAGTTTGCTTCTTTCCTTTCTTTGACTGCTTTACTTCAACCACCCTGGGCTGAGCGGATTCCCTATGTATACATCGTCTCACATCTGATCAATCTATTCCCACACCATGAAGCGTACCCCAATTCTTTGTCTCGAACAATGAGTCGAACAGAATCTGACGCACGATCAATGGCGTAGAATACATTAGATCCATCCGGTAAAGGCACGGATTCTGATAAGCAAAGAGATATAGAACGGTGCATCTAACTCCCACCTCCCTTGTTTACTTCCGCGATACGGCGAATACATAAGACGATACATATCAGGAAAGACAGGAAAGCTAAATTTTTCCAAAGCCGATCTAATCACCGACTCGGTGTGATCGTTCGAAGTCAACTAAATTCCGTCAATTAATCCGAGAAACTCCTGCCAATATGCACTCACCAACACGCTCTTGTACACGCAGTGTTGCACGTCAGCGCTCTCAATTCCAACTTTGACAAGGCAACTGCTAGACGAAGGCGCGATGAGGCTCTGTAGCGTAGCCGATTTGTCACCGAGTCCGTTGGACAGTTCGTAGTTTGACCGACTGAGTGAGAACGAAGCGCGAAAAGGCTTTGAAAACTAAGGAGACGAATTTTTGCGGGAATAAGACTGATTTTTCGATTTCTCTTTACCCCAGTTGATGCACTGCTGTGCAAACGTTCGAATTCCTTCCACGAAAGCTTCGAACCTGGCTCTGTTACTTCGTCTGATTTAATGGTTGCTAGAGCCAATGTAGAGGATTTAGTGCGATTTAGCCTCCTATTATAAAACAAAAATTATATTAATTCTTGCACTGAATTCGGTTTACCTCTCTGAATACGACGGAGCAGTCTGAATCTTTTCGAGAACAAATTTAAAATCGTGGCAAGTCGTATCAATGAAAAAGAAAACGGACACATTTTCAGGTATGACATTAGGTTCTATAGAGGAAAAAAACGTTGAGAAATCTATCGACCATAACCGCCGTGAAAAGTGCCAACTTTTTGATTCTGTTATTTGAATAAGCCTGTACTGCTTAGGTGCTTCGTATAGTCCGTGTTTTTCCAACGCAAGACTAATCACCTTTTCAGTTGTCGCATCTCTTCTTAGCTGCAGAGACGGTACTCAAACCGAAGTCTAGCATGTAAAATCGAATCATACGAGAATGCTTTTATAGACGCAGCACATGGCTTGGTCGTCGCTGAGAGCGACTTTAATTGCTACTGAATCTTTGGCCATGACTTCGGAAAACGACGGTGTGCGCCTTCGATGCCGACGCGGCTCGCTGTCGCCGCTACCCGCGCCAGAGAGATCGTTCGATGACGAGCTCATTTGCATAAAAGAACTCGGTACGGCCAGAGTCTAGAAAACGACCTCGTGTAGAGAGCTATCAGCGGGTATGCATTATGGGTCAAAAGTTTTAGGGGCCCCCGGAGTATTCTCTAGATCTCGTCTTAGGTCTCTATACCGTCGTGTCTTTGACTGGAGATCCACCAGTTGCGTCTCCTGCAGATGACAGGTCTCCTCTCGAACCAAAAAAATTTCTATCATACTGTATAAGCGGTATAACAAGCAACTGACGTCTATAGAATACTTTATTTTCTTAGAGATGCTCAACGGCCTGTTTGGACCTGTAACGTCTACTTCTGGTCCAGGTTCGACTTTGCAGGAAAGTTTGTAACTAAAGACAAGCGTAAACGGTCAATTCGAGATAAGCTGCTCATCACATATAATACCACTCGTGTTCTTTAAGCCTCTCGGCATTCTTCAAAGTCTCTTGAAAGTGTTTGTCTGCTTTCAATTTATAATTCAACGCAGACTTTTGAAATAAAGACAATTGAGCTAAAATCTCAAACTCCTAGAATCCAAACCCAGCCGTCAAGACGAAAGTATGTAAAATAAATAAATAAATAAAAAGCACCTTTCTTCTCTTTTCAAAATTTATGAGGCCATCCTAAGTAGGTCAAAAAACTCGGCTGTCTCTTAAGGTAGATAGATCAAGTAACTTACCTCCAAACGACTCGGATGCGCAGTATCGACCATCATGAGATCAGTGAGAAACGTTCCCAAGTAGGGAACAACGCCTTGAATCACGCCGGGGTCCTAAGCAAAGAACGAATGAGGAGTCGCATCAAAAGCAAATCAATTTCTCGGACTCGTACGCGACTCTTTCGACGTTTTCTCGTTAATTTTGAATCTTGGCCGTACTTTGCTGTACCCTCCTAAATAAGCACGCGTACCGGAGAAAGATTAGACGGAATTGGTCTCTATTCTTCAATTCACCTTCATCAGCAGTTCTCTGGTCTTTTCTTGATTTTTATCCTGCGAAAACAACCTCGACAATTCGTCGTAAACGTCTTTGGATTCCCTAAGTAAAAAACCAATTATGTTATCTTGTTTGAGTACAACAAGTCGTCTTTTTCAAAAGACCTTGCTATGCAACTCCACGTTTTCTTGAGCCGGTATATGGCCGAACATTGAAGTCCAGACAGAATCGCTTTCAAAGACGAGAAGTTCTTCAATTTACGACATTCCTATACCAGAATATTAAAGATTAAAAATGGACTAGCCGGTTTTACCGAGCCAATCTCAATCCACTTTTCTGCTACTTTCGCTCGAGCCAGCGCTTCTTCCTTGACAGCCGACTGGCCTCGATCTGCCGCCCTTGCCAAAAGTATACTCGTCGAAACGAGCATGGTAATGTGATTGAAGTGATCCACTGTACGATAGACAGTTGAAGCAAGATCGGCTTTGTTTCTCTTGCCCCAAAAGCAGCCCATGCAGTGGTAAGGAATGACAGCACAGAATAATTCCTACGGGACGTACAAGTTAGCTAGGTCTAAGGTCGGAGACAACTTTTACTTACACAATCTAATATGGTTAATTGCTCGGCAATAATTTTAGGTAATAGTTTCATTAGACAGTTTCCAAATTCAAGGTAAGAACCTACGTGAAGAAACTCAAACATGTCGCGTGCCAATATGAGTCTGAAAGACGGTACTTCTTTTCGCGGCGGGCGATTTTGACGTTGCTGCCGTCTTTGCACGATAATGGCTTTTTAGTTTGTCGAGTTTGATTTTGATGCCTTTTGTTGAGTCGACGAAACGACCCAGACTCCTAAGGAGCATGTCGGTCGGTTGAGTGAAATCATCCGGGTAGACCTCAACCCAGACTTTTAGGACCGACACAACGTTTCTAGAGACACGCACGCGTTTAATTAAATTCAAGGAGCGAAAAGACTTGTTCCAGAAAATCAATACATAATTAAAGACGCTGTGTTTAGCAATAAAATATGCCTAACTCACTTTTTTATTTGCTCTTTAACGTCGCTGCTTTCATCGCCGGCGGCCGACGCCCTGAACCTAACACATCAATCGGAGGCGTCGTCACTCACCGAGGTTGTTGACGTCACGCCCTAACCACGCCCAAGTATACCTTTCGATGAGCTTCCCTAAGACGGTTCCCGCGTCCGTGAAAGCGCGAAACGTGCACAGAAATGTCTGCATATAGCTCGGATCGACGTCCTGATCAGCCGGTGCAAGATTCGCGACAAGCCGATCGAGCGTTCCGGCTTTGAGTGTGCGAATCTTGCACGTTTCCCATTGTAAGCGAGCGACCGGTTCTACTTCGTCTGCCTTTCGATCCGAATAGTAGCGTACGCGTTTAAGCGATATCGTGTAGAGAGCGTCCGATTCGCTCTCTTCGCCCCATGCCTGCAACCGCGCCCGAAGTTCCTCGTCGATTAGAGGACGAATCGAGTCACTTTACCTGTGAATCCGAAGGAGACGTCACAGGGGACGCCATACTGTAGTGTTCTGGCAAAAACGAACGTTCTGCCAGTAAGCGATTGTGCTCACAGACGTCGCCGCGTTTGTTCCTTCGACGCTAACGTGCGTACCACATCGCTCACGTGCTACTTCGTAACTGAGCATCGCACTTCCAAAAAAACCGCATCACGCTTCCAAAAAAACCGCATCACGCTTCCAAAAATACCTGGTGCTAGGTAGTGTAAATCTTTGAGCTTTCTACAAAAAGTCTATACACTACTGTATACATACAAAAGCTTCAGCATAACAAGGGTACTCTCAGAAACAAAAAAACGCCTTGCCGCCGCAGAATCTTACTGTACTACACACTGTGCGTTAGACTTGTCGGCCTCTTTGCTGCCTTTGAAGAGCCTTGAAGTTGATAGCGCTTCCTTTACCGTAGCATCTTCTTCTTCGGCTCTACGCGCGTCAAAAGAGCATTTCAATCAGCATGCACTAAGAGTAGTTTACAAACCTTTGCTGTTGACTGTCTTGAATGCGAACAATTTCATCTCTCTGATGCACAATCTGGTACAATTCCTTTAGAAGCATTTCTTCTCTGTACTTATCCTGAGGTGATTTCTGCCAATCTGCAATAACCGTTGACATGGGTGCCTACAGTCAGCACAATATACCTTCTACTGCAAGCAGTTTTCTGAGCTCGCGATTCAGCAGCTCGTGTCTCTTCTCTAAATCCTCGGCTTGCTCTCTAAGGGAGCACAACTTCAAAAAATGCGTCACCTATTGCCCTAAGCTTGACAATACAAAAGATTTAGCTCGTTCTGTCGACGAAGAATTCCATTCTTTTCATTGATTATAGCAAACCACTGCTGCATCAGTTCCTCTTCTCGCTTTCCGTCATCTCCTAATAATTGGATTTAGAAGAAGCAAACGTGGTCAGCCAACGTTTTGTTCTCGTGGTACCCGACTGCATGCAGTTCCTCAGTTCTGACTCCATCCGCATGGCGCGCTCGTCCAGCTCCGCCTGTTGCCTTTCCATTAACGCAATTTCTGATCTCACGTACTCGGACGTGTCACGAAGAGGAGCTCCGCCGTCAGTAGGTACTTTCTGTCAGAAAACAGCTCTATCATGTCATGCAGTCAAGTTTTGAAGGAACACTGACTTGCCATCCACCCAGTTCTTGAGATTCCTACAATAAATACAGATAGGATAAGAAGACTAAATGCCCCTTCGGCGACTCACTGCAGAAATAGTTGATTTGTCTTGTCCGTTGCCGTCTCCTGTGTTACTCTCACCTTTGCCGGTAACAGTAAGAACGTTCTCTGTTGTGGAGTCTGCTGGTAGATTCTGTTCCACCTTCTTCTCCGCCTCCTTAGTGCTCATCTAATGAACTAAGCTACACCTCAGAATTTCAACCGTGCGTGTGATGTACTTGTTTGCCTTCTGATGAGACTTTTCTACTTGGTTCTTCAGCGGAAACAGCCTTGATCTTTCCTGATTGTGCAGTCTGGTAACGTTAGAAAGAAAGCATGAACCAGCGCGGAATGCACAACCCGTTGCCTACATTTGCAGAACGTACGTTTCCCTGACTTGCAGGGCTTGTCTTTTTTCTAGTCGAGCCTAAAATGTTCTATAATTCAAATGCAAAACGTTACCAAACTATGATACCAGGATTCTTTGACGCGTCATCGCTTTTGGTGGCAGCAGCCTTCTTTGCCATTTCAGCCGCTCTCGCTCTCAGCACTCCCCCCTCCTTCGGACGCAAACCCGCACGATTCTTTGAAGTAGCAACGCCAGCCCCCGCAGACATCTTCCGTTGAGATACTTCAGCAGATGATTCTGAAAAAATATTATTACCAGAACAAGCTGATAGCTTTTTTATACATACCAGATACTTTTGTTTTTTCCTTAGTACTCCCTTCTTTTATTCCAGTTAAACTACTTGCCCGATACCTCGCAGAAGATCTGGCAACGCTGCTATTGCCGCTGCTCTTCTTTTTCTCTTTCAATTCTGCAGAAGTGCCTTGAGACAAGGCGCCTTTACTTCTTTTAGGTTGATCTGATTGAGCTGACGTGGCGTCCTTCTCTTTTTCTTTCAAATTCGGAGGAGGCTCTGCTTGCCGAAGTTCTGTTTCAGCGTCAAGTTTCACTGCCGACACAACTTGCGTCTAGGATTATTTGCAAAAGAAAATTACAAAGGAAAGTCAATGTATTACCGGCTTCTCGTCATTTCGTACCTCTTCGCGTTTGTCAGGTTCTTCAATATCTTAATTCATTCACAAGTCAAAATTGATTCTGACTACAAAGAAAACTTACTGTGATCAATTGACTTTTGCGTCTCTTTTTTTCTGTTTTCTAATCTTTCTCGAATCCTTTTCTCTGCTGTATCAGCGGAACTATTTTCCTAAAATCAATCGCCTAACCTTACTCCCCATTACGGGACAAGATGAAATTCTATACCGTAGTTAAAGTTGCTTTTGGCACGGGCGGAAGCCGTCTCGTCGTCCTAGCGGGCTTCTACAAACAAGCGCCCACAACATCAGTTGCATCTGAGAAGCTGAAGAAGCCAACTCATCGTACCTGAGGAGGCGTTGAAATTTCCGCTTTTTTCTCTGACTTCGACTGAGACTGCAGCTCAGTCGACTGTTTAGCACGCTTTTCTGTTAGCAAAGGACTGTCGCGATCACTCCCTTCCGCGATGGCGGCAGAAGAACTTGCGTCAGCCTCAGCAGAATCGTCTTCGAATGAGACAGAGTTGGGTAATGCTTGACTATCCGCAGGTGGAGCTTCATTAATCAAGCCAGTAGCTGCAGCCTCGTTGATCAAAAGCGTTTGGGATATAGTCACGTTAAGAGATTTTTCTTCTACTGTTGGAGATTTAGACTCTTCTTTCTGTTTCAAGTCAGAAACACTATGATCCTGATGTCGCAATTCTGCACTTGATTCGGCGTTCTCGTCGTCGCTGTCTTCTTGCTTTGCCCCGTCAACTGCTTCGTCCTCCTCGTCCTCTTCCTCTTCTCTCTCTTGTTCCACTTCGTTCTCTTTTTCTCCAATAGATTTTTCCGAAACAGGCGACTCAGACTTGCTATCTTTAGCAAAGGCAAATAAAGCTACCGGATCTTCCACCTTGGGTCCTTCCCTCTATCAAATCCAATAGAATAGACTTTTCTCTATTCTGAGTAATTATTGCAAGCGACGGGCCGTCATAACGTTTAGTGGTATGGGTCGGCGATATGCGAGTGAGGGTTGGGGACGACCCATACCAACCCATGTGGGCAGAACCCTGGAATTAGATTCGCACTCACCTCTTCTTTCCGATGCATTGCAGTACTCATAGCGGGCAATTTTTCAAGAGGACATTGTCCCAGGTGCATTCTCATTTGAAAAAGATACGTCATTACGGACAACCTGTCCGGAATATCAAGCTTTTCCATGTCGCGAGGATCCAGGAGACGAGGAATTCCCAAAGTTTCAGCAACATCAAACGCCTAAAAGAAAAGCAATAAAACAAAACCAAGGTAGGGATTAAACCCTTGGACAAACTAGTTTGTTATTTTTCGCAATCTCGTGAGGCGACAAAGAGCCATAATCTCTAAAATAAATTATCCATTAGAAGCAGCTCATCCCATTAGTTATTTTCTTTATGTACATTAAATCCGGATGAAAACGGTGTATCAGGGCGCAAAACGCCAAACCATTTCTCCACGACGTCGTCATGTTCGTAATCTTTACCCCTCTATATCCCTCCGTGCACGATTTACACCAATCTAGAAAGAACACACGCGAACGTCAGACCAGCAGACGCTATTATTCATCATACCAAGCATATCGTCGGCTTTAGGAAAAACAAGAGTAGGAGCAATCTGTCAAACGCCTATTAGAAATGAAGACAAAAGTGGGTCAACTGACCAAAGGCTTTAAATTCACAGTAGGCTCCGGTTTCTTTTCCACGTTTGCATCCCTCTCCACTCTAAGCAAATATGCACAGATGTTTTAGCAAAAAAACAGCCCAGAATAGAGATACCTCTTTGTTTTAGTCAGTTCGGCCAATGATGGTTTTTTGTCGACGTCAATAGTTACAGCTGCAGACGATAATCCATCGCTTTCATTGCTGTCGTCCTCGAATTCAGACTTTTCGTCATCGTCAAAGTCGTCCATTCGACCAAGATCCGCTAAACTGAGCTGGCTTGCATAGCTCTGCATATCGTCGTCCCTACGAAAAGACCATAGAACACTGGAGATATAAATGACGGTTAGTTTCCTACGTCGCTTTTCCTTCTTTGAGAAAATTGCAGCCCATTGTGAATTCGAGTGAACATGTCTTAACTTTGGTCGATTGTCTTTTCAGTGTGAGCTTATGGACGGTCTTTGTCGGAAGAGCGCTCGCAAATTCAACCATGTTAATGGGAGCTGAAGCCAATATCTTGTGACGTCCACCCTTTTCAATCTAAAGAACATCAACTGTACGTACGTATGTAAAAACTTGCTAACACATACAGCTTCAATTTGAAAAGTCCACTCCTTTGTTTCAAAGTCGGCTCGTCTAGGATCCTAGAGCAGACATTTCTTCACATAAAGAGCCGAAAAGGATTGCTACAGTAGCGTACCTTATACAAAGTCACCGTAGCCTCGACCGATTCCGGCTCCGCCCAAATGATAGTGCCAATCGTAGGCTTTTTGAAACCCGGCTGCCAATCTAGAAACTGAGAGTAGGGGCATTAAGGTAAAGATAAGAAAAAAAAAGAAAAAAGACGATTAGGCAATATTTGCCTAATAAGTTGGCGAACCACTTGGCTTTGGATTGGCTCACGTCTCTGCATGCGTTACCTTTGATTTGTAGTTTCGACGTCCTCTTGACCACGTCACGCGAAGCTTATCCGGAACCCTGAGACACAGACCATACTGTCTGGCGCCATTTCGTGTCGTTATCTCACCATTTGGTCGAGGCGAGTTCCAAAGTGAGGCACTGGTACGTCACTTGGAACTGAAACTTCGACGCTCGCTTTCCAACGCGCTGTATTCGCTTCCAAACGGAGCTCATTGCCGAGTGGAGAAGTAGTTTTGGCTACAGAGAAGCGGCACTACACCTCATTAGTGCATCATTGTCGTCTAACGCACGCTAATTGGCTTTGTGTAGCAAAAATGACCGAAAAAGAGCACGAATCTGATCTCTTTGGACCCTCTTTGCCACCCGGATGGGTTGAATCGACGCAGGCTTGTGAACCAACCGATCGGGAAGCCGGAAGTGGAAAACGTTCCCCCGTTTCGTCAGGGGAGTCTGAAGACGACATTCTGATTGGCCCATTGCCTCCGGCTGAAGGAAAGGAAGACAGCAAGAAATCAGCTGTAAGTGCAGGTCTACTAGGAGTAACGTCAGATTTTAATTATTTCGAGTCTTTAGGCTGCTGACATCGAAGCCCGTGCGAAACGAATGAAAGAGAAACTGAGCGGAACAAGTGAGACTGGCCCAGTTCAGGTGGAAAGGGAGCAGTGGATGATAGAATTGCCTCCCACAATGAATAGAAATGTGTTAGGTGAATAGAGTTAGATGACCAAGGCGCTGCGCTGAAGCCTTCTTACAGATGTCAAGGCGAGAAAATTCAGAAAGCACTACGATGGGGATGGAGATAGATCTGCGTGGACGGAAACACCTAATCAGAAAGCTGACAAAGAGAAGGTTAGGTTTTTATTGTTGCAATGAAGTTGGGACGTTTTTGCATTCTCTTGTCAGGATAGTAAGTCGACTGACTTTTTGAAAGATGTGGTCGGTGCAGAGAAAGCGACGAAGCGGGATGCTGAGATGAGACAAAGGATAGAACACTTCAATGTACAGTGAAGTCGCTAATAACGCATTGCACTAAATTGTTTTCTATATAGAAGCAGCACAGGCATGAATCTCTGCTTGAGATGCATCAGGACAAAAGCAAGAAAGCTAAAGTGAAGATTCTTATACATATGTATGTATGCCTCTTCACTAAAAGCTTACTTTTCTTCCAGATGTCAGATAAAGAAAAGCCAGCGGAGAGAAAACCGTTTGATAGGGAACGCGATCTGGAAATAAGACAATTAAAATCCGTTGATCGTAGTAAAGCGGTTCAAGAAGCACGCGGACTTTCCAATCGCTTCTCGACAGGTCAGGGAGGTTCGTTTTTGTAGAGAGAATCCACTGTAAATGATTTAAAACTGTAAATGATTTAAAACGTCTAAAGTAAATTTCAATAGCGATTTCAGTCAGACGACCTCTTTATGCGATTCTGCTCTCTGGTCACCGTCGCTGAGATAAAACATTCTTGCTGATTAAGAATAAGCTTGGAAGTCGAGATACATTCCTACAATTTAGTGCAGCTTCTCGCAATAAACAAGCCAAAATATAATGATGAAGGAGTGAATTCATGCCGCTGTCTACAAAATACTTCTATTGTTTGAGAGGATCAAACATATCTAAGCTACTGGATAGCAAATCAGTGCTCTTCCCTACATTGCCGTCAGCATCAGAAAACAGCGAAGCCTGAGCACCAAACGGAGAGGAAGCACTGCCACCAGTAGGCGTCTCAGTATCCATAAGATTTCCTGGCGTCGGATTAAACAGCGGCTGCGTGAACGCCGCGGAATCCAAACTACTCGCGAAAGGATTGACAATTGCACTATTATCGGACTGTTCACGTGAAAGTGCTAGCGATAAACCGAGGAGCGTATTCGCCGTTGAATCAACGGCTTCAGAAGAGGCAGGGACGGGGGCAGCAGTGCTTTTCTCTGGCGTCATTGCTAGAATGTCGGCCGGTCTCGGCGGAAGATCCGGCTTGAAATCGGGCACGTAATCCTCCGAATTCGAACTCGCCGTGCTGACCAGCTCCGAATCGTCGGAATCCGATTCAAGACACACGTCCGGAAGCGTTTCCATCAGAGACTCGAGAAAATCGATGTGCGCCTTTCCCGTGTCGATGAGAGGACTCATCACCGAGAGGGGTCTCTTCGCTGCCTCCGGCGACGCTTCGGGAGAAAACGATATAAGGGACTCGTCTCTCCTCGTCTTCGCCAGTTCTGATTCTTCGAGATCCTCGAGCAGGTCCACTGCACTTCGTCTCGACGGCGTCGATGGTACCGGTCTTGATCTAGGCCGACGACCTTCGCTGCTGTCCTTGAGCTCTCTATAGACGGCGTAGGGCGCCGGTAACGGCGGAGGTGCTCGTTTCTATAGGAATTTCGCTTAGTGAATGATGCTGATTTAACGTACGACTTACGAGGGACGAAGACGATATCGATCGGTCGGTGGTAGTAAGGACATCATGTTTGCTGGGTGAACTGGCTCGTTTTCCGTCTACGCTCGTGTCGCTATCGCTTTCACTTTCCCCCTACGTAAATCGTATAGGACTCTCTCTTTTCTCTAATCCACGATTTTTTTTCGTGTACCTCAATTTTTTCGTGTGCATCGGCTGCTTCTGCCAGTTTTCGAATGACTTTAATTCCACTTTTTGCTTTTTTCTTTGCCTTCAAGCAAACGCAATTCAGGCGAGAATCGGGGGATGATGATTTGTACTGATAAAAGCTACCTGGCGCATTAGGTTTTTTACTCCAGGCAAGACGGCCTTGACTTTTTTCTGAGTACAGAAAAACGCAAGCCACTCAAGAAAAGATTGCCAAGCGCCTCCGAGATCTCACTTTGGTATGATGTTTCACTGCTTTTAGACGCGTTGCAGCGGTCTTCTTAGCAACTAAAAAGAATAGAAATGTACACACAAGTCCCACACCATGTTAGCCAAGTATATATTACTGTTTCTCGGCGCTCTTTCGAATAGATCCGTTATTCCTTGGCCTTCGTTGAGCACAGCTAAACGTTCAGAGACGAACTGCTGAAAGTGCTGAAAGTGCATGAGCTGTTCAATAAACGGCTTCGAACGTCTATCCTGACTCTCGATAAATCTATCCAATTGGGAATGAATTATTTCTTTTAGGCTAAAGGCCACAGTCTCACCCGTCTTCATCAAAAACAATTTTAACTTTCCCCTAGAAACACTAATGGTTATTATGCAACACTAAAAGAGCATCCCTCTCTCACGTCCTTCTCTTTTCGCTGAAAAAAATCCCTGTAGTTTCCAATCATTGATCCGAAAGCAACCAGAAAGGCCTTCGGAATGAGATCATCTACACCGGATGTGTGTTTCTTCAGAACATGCTTGAGTGACGTAACCTTAGAAAAAATAATGTAAGCCTAGTTTTATTTCACGAATTCCCTTCCTCTGTGCGAGTCACTCAAAAAAGAAATGTCGAAGGAAAGTGACCTCATCTCGTCTTACCACGCGAGGCGGTAGTTGCTCGACGTCATCAAAATGTTCCGGTTTCTCAACCGTATTTGCGTCAACGTCGAGGATGACGATATCGTCTAGAGGCATCTTTCTCACGCGCTCCATCAGTGACGAGTGAATGCCAATTAGAAATGGCATTGGAGCGCTAGTGAGCAGATAAATAGAAACAAAATGGTATCACCTACTCCGCAGACCAGCAGTAGTCCTTGAGATGAGAAGGCATAATGGGTATGTATATGTGCTGCCTATTGATTAAACTACATGGAAAAGAGCTCAAGTGCTTGCTTTTCTACCTTACCAGTGAAGAGGATAGAGTAAGAGACATGCTCCTTGCGTGCAGGCAGTAATCTGAGAAAAAGACAGAAAAATGGACTTCAAATTCGCCGTTTCTCGTCTCTCTGACCAAGCTGAGACGTTGAGACGTTATTAGAATTCGTCTCTCAAAGAGCATGCTACAAAAAAAAGATCATGAAAGAGATTCCTTCAGTAGGTAGGTAATTGGCTAACCTGGCAAATATAACGAGAATGTTGTGGGCACTGACACTGGAATAGTACTCAGTGAGATTCCACTAATCAAATACCTAACTTAGACAAGTGGTCTTTGCATGATATTGACTTGCATTTTCTGGAATTGAGGGAAGTTTTCTCGTGTCAGGACACAAGACTTGGTAAGTCTAAAATAATAACAGATACATTAGACAAAGTTAAAAAGAATCTCTTCTTCCCATACCTGGCCGCTTACAACTCCCTTTGGGACAATGTAGAGGACTTCTCCCGGACTCGGTAAGTGCCTCTCAAAAACGGCATGTAGCAACGGATCCTCCATGTGATCCTAAACAGTTCAATAACTATTGCATCTCGCAAATTAGAAGATATACTAGCCTGGCCAGAATTTCTGAAGCTGCCTATCTTGTCAAGCAGACCATAATAGAGCTCGGTCCAAGGAAGATAGCTGAGCACTTGCAATAGGAAAGTTGCGTCGCGAAAAGTGAACAATTTTACCTCAAAAAACATAGACACACGCTGTAGTCTGGCTTCATTCGACAGTATCCGAACTGAAGCTTTCCTTCGATGTCAGTCAAGACGAACGTGAATTTCTGAGCATCAGGACTAAGATCAAAAAGGACGTGAAACAGAAATGAAAACAGAGCTACGCTTACGTTGGCTTGGCGTGTTCAGGCTCACACGGAAAGCAAAATTTGGGCAGCGCTTTTAGACTATCCTATTAATTAATTAATTAATTAATTAAAGATTGTCCTATCGCATCAGCTACAATATAACTGGCCAACCTCTTCATAAGAATCCGGTATAACTTTGATAATGTGAGGTTCAATAGAAGACCCTGTGAATAAAAAGAAGCAATTTCCTAATAGGTCTGCATTCCTGAACCCTCTACAAACAGTAAACGGTCCACTAATAAAGATTCGAACCCCTAAAGCCTCTGCATAACTACTCAAGAGATGACAGTACTAATTGATCAATTATCGCCGCATTTCTATTCCTCAGTAGTGTGCGATTCGGAAACTCGAAACGCGTCGGATGTCTGTCCTGCGCGACGTACCGTTTTCAATCGATGGCGCTCTGACTTCGGCGAAACACTCGAAAATTCGTTCGGGATTCGGTCTGTAATGCGAGACGACGTTGCAGCGACGCATCCAGCGTCTCTTATCTTCGACTTACTTCAGTCGCGACATGACCGGTCACGCTGCGACGGCGCCAAGCAGAGGAAAAACGGGAGAGATCTGTGGGTTCAGCGCGCATGCGCATTAGCCAGTAAACTGTTGTGCGAATCAAATTCGTTCTTTTTGTCATGTCGACTGCTGTTCGCGTGGAGGACAATATTCTCTTTGTGGCCGATTCGTATAAGGTGAGAGTGGGGCTCCCCGTCTCGAGGGAACACACCGAAAGCGGAAGTAGAGACGACTGTCATCTCCACACGCCGCACCGAGATCCTTTTTTGTATGTATTTGTCCAACTTAAGTAGGTATTCTTGCATCTGCGGCCGGATCGACGGTAGATTCTCGCAGAAACGCACGGCCAAATTGTGCGTTTGTGCAAACGCACGGCCACTTGGTCGCCATCCTTTGATTGCTGAGATTGTTGGGTTACGGGGTCGCGGCGTTTCACGGGCAACTGCATTTTTTCTGCGTGGTTGCCTAGCAACGCGCACTGTTTTATATTCCTTTCTTTGTCCGGTCACGCTGGGGACTAGATAGCTTATGGGAACTGGCACGTGCTGCATGTACGGGGTGCCCATCTGTTAGGTTACCCATCACAAGCAATATCCGCCCGGAACAACGACGGTTTGTTCCTACTTTGAGAGCAGAGGTGGAAAGTATCCGGCAACCGTTTTCTACGGGCTTCAATATATTATTAAGGTTAGTAGAAAATGGTAATCGAATGGCTTCAATGATTGATTCTGTGCTTGTTCAAGCGTTGGCTTGTCGGCTCGGTTGTTACGAAGGAAAAGATACAAGCGGCCAAGGAGGTGTATCAAGGACACTTTTCTCCTGGTCAGGACGTTTTCAATGAAGAAGGCTGGACTTACATTGTTGAAAAACACGGTGGTCGGTTGCCTATTGTCATTAAAGCTATTCCTGAGGGAACCGTGGTTCCTTATAAAAATGGTAGAAAACGTATGAGGGTCAATAACTGGTACTCTAGCTTTTCTTTAGTTTTATTCACCGTGGAAAATACTGATCCCAAGTGCTATTGGTTGGCAAATTATTTAGAGGTGATTGTTGCTCTCAAATTGAAAAAAAAACACGTCTCATCCCTTCTTCAGACATTGCTGGTGCAGGTTTGGTATCCCATGACGGTGGCTACCAACTCAAGAGCCCAGAAGGAAGTCATTGCAAAGGTAAGAAAAAGAATAAATGAATAGGTGTTATCATTCTTCTCTTCCTTTCCCAGTATCTCATTGAGACGGCTGATTCGGTCGAAGGACTTCCATTCAAACTTCACGATTTTGGCTACAGAGGCGCCACGTCTGTCGAAGTAGGATTTGTTTAATTAATCTTCTTGTGGTGATCTCTATTGTGAACGTTTTGCTGCAGTCCGCCGGCATAGGTGGATCGGCTCACTTGGTGAATTTTTCTGGAACGGATACCATAGCTGGAATAATTTTTGCTAGGTCGAGTCATTAAACTCTAATAGTCATATATAGTCGATTTCTTACTTTGTAGAGACTACTACGGATGCCCAATGGCCGGATTTTCTATTCCTGCTGCGGAACACAGGTACAAATGACGTGTGTGCTTAATCAGCAAAAGATAGGTTAAATGTTCTAGCACTGTTACCAGCTGGGGCAAGGAAAAGGAAAACAAGGCGTTCAAAAATATGCTTGATCAGGTAAGACATTTTTAAAGGTAGGATTTATATCTGAACTAACGGCTAATCGTTTGTCTTCGTAGTTTCCCACAGGTGCCGTTGCCTGTGTGAGCGACAGCTATGATATTTGGTATTCTTCCCATCCTACTTCATGCGATTTATTAATTTTTGTTTAAGGAATGCCTGCGAAAAAATTTGGGGAGAAGAGCTTCATGACCAAATCGTAGCTAGGGCAGAGAAAGGTAGAACAGGCAGCTTGAACGTTTTACATGCGCGATGAATATTATTAATTTAGGAGTTCTTGTGGTACGTCCCGACTCCGGTGATCCACCCAAAGTTGTTTGTAGAGTTCTCAACATTCTAGGTAGGCCGACTGTGAGCGTGCACTCCGCTTGCGTCTATTTGTTTGTACAGGCTCTAAATTTAAGACAAGTAAAAATTCCAAAGGATACCGAATGCTTCCGAATTACTTGCGAGTCATTCAGGTAAGAAGCAAAACGAGGTGAGCGTTTGTATGTATTTAGGACTCTGTCATGTTAATCAAGGGCGACGGCATCAACTATGAGATGATTTCCAAAATTTTGGAAGCAATGAAGAAGGAGGGATGGAGTGCTGACAATGTCGGTTTTGGAAGCGGAGGTCAATAGGAACGAATTTAATTAATTATAAAATTGATTCTACCAAAAACTATTTCTTCTATCCTGTCAGGTGCTCTTCTGCAGCGACTTGATAGAGATACGCAGAAGTGCGCATTCAAGTGCAGCTATGCCGTTGTAAACGGAAAGGGCGTCAATGTCTTCAAAACGCCCATCACAGACACCGGCAAGAAGTCGAAGAAAGGGCGACTTACTTTGGAAATGCGCGATGGCAAATATGTGACCGTGGAAGAGGGCGCTGGGAATCCTGAAAAGGTGATTAGAAAAGCAGCGGCATTTCCATTTATTTATTTATTTATTTATTTATTCTTTGCCTTGGACTAGGATTTACTTGTGACTGTCTTTGAGAATGGTCGTCTCGTCAAAGACTACACATTTGACGAGATTCGTCGTCGTGCTGAAATCGACGATTTGAAATCGAAAGCGTGAGGGTGTTTATACCTGTGGATAGATTTTGAACATCCTTCAGTCTAGTTTTAGCTTATTCTCAGTGTCATTCTTGACGTATTTTTGCTACTTACCTGTCGTGGACTTTACAAAAGTATATTTCAATGTGACGTCACGTTTGTTTCATTTTGTGTATCCGGGCCCTTTCACAGGTTATACGGGGCTGTTCGGGTTCTTCAGAATGTCTTCCAGCCGCTTTGAAGGAGACGGTGGGATTCGTTTCGTAACTACAACTCTTTACAGTGTCTATTGCAGACGTGTTTGATCAATTTCTGGACGAATCGTTCGATGCAAAGCAGTACGCGAGCGTGGCGATACAGAGTCGCGTCGTGGGCGAATCTCTAGAGAAGCTCGCCGCCGGAATACAAAAGTTGGACAAAGAGCTTTATTCGCAGGCAATTCTATCAAGCTATACGTGGCATCGTCCCTAGTAGTAGGCTTCCGGGAACTGTAGTAGTCCATGAATTAAATTCTAATGTTTACGGCACTATGAATAGTCTGAAATGGGATCTTTCCTAATGTTCTCCTTGTGTTATTGTCTCAAGGTGGTAAGCCACCATTCTGACTTGTTGTCTCAAGCGACTGGAATCGAGACGCTCGAAGGCGTTCTTCAAATGATGCAGGCTCGAATCGACTCCCTTCAAAAGGCAATTGAAAGGCAGGACCTTTCTTCGTTCATCATCATCACAGCAATTAGTATATATTGATTGTAGGATGAAAGTCAGAGTGATTGAGCCATTCGAAAAGATAATGACTCGAACGGCCCAACTGCAACGATTGCAGGCAAGAATATTTATCTAGAGCGTCGTTTCTTTCTGAGACGATGTGCCTTAGTCTGCTTGCGATCTGTTGAGAAAAGTCATTCGAGTTATATATCTCGTCAAACGCTTGCATACGTTGCTTCAAGGAGGAAATAGGGATTTAGCCAAGGCGGCGCAGAGTCTCTATGAACTACGTACTCCACCATACAAGAGGACGATTCTATTCATAGAGACATTGTCTTTATAGTGGAATTCCTGAATGACAATGATCTCAAAGGGATTCAGGTATGCTTGATTAGAACTCTATAGAAGAAGAGCAGATGCACAGAGCTAGACATCCTCTCTGACTTTGTTAGACCGAAGTATCGTTTCACATAGACTAAAATGCTTTACTATTGTAGGTCGTTGAAAAAGATCGTGCGTGGGTGGGCAAGGCACGCGATGAAATAGAGAAACAGGCGCAGACGATGCTCATAAACGGTGTAGAATCGCAGGTAGAGAACCGACTGCGTCTCCATTGCTTTGACGTCTTGCTGATGCATCACTTCTAGAATCCAACTCACATAGGTACTGCTCTGCAGTGCTATTACAATCTCGACTGCTTGGTCACGCGGGTCGAGAGACTGCGTCGTCTCTGGGTGAATAGGCTTCAAGACGACGTGCGAAAGTGCTTGGATCCTATACAAATCACGCAAACTAAGACAGGTTAAGTTCTGGAGAAAACTTTGGTGGTGTCCTATTGACGTATTCATAGGTTCGAGTGGCGGTTCATCTGGCCCGGGAAGGGTTAGCATGCCGACGCCGGGAAGTTCGGCTCAGTGGAGAGCTAACCTGTGGACGCGCGTGGAACAGATGACGAATTCTGTTGACACGGCATTCCGACAAGTCAGCGAATTCTATCATCTTTCTCCATATGGAATGATCTCGTCTGTAGATCTATCATTTACAGAAGGTCATTGCTAAGAAACGCGATCCAGTCACTCAGATTGCTTTTGCCGAAGACCTTTGCAAGGTTCAACAATACGTACGATACGTGCTTTGGTATACGACTACCGGTTTTTTGCAGGATAAGTCGACTCTTGACGCATTTTGGTCGTTAGTACTAATCCTCGTTGGAGAAGAGTTATCTGTTGCTGCTCACGGTTCTTATATACACTTCTTGGCTCTCGGTTTTTTGGGTCTGAGATGTGCCTTTTCTTTTCAGCTTCCACGTTTATTAAGCAGGCTTTTGAGAGCGACTATCCGAAATTGTTGCGTCTCTTTACTGACCTTGGCTCTCGCTTGAGTCAAAATCCTCCTATTGTGGTTCAGACGGCTGCTGCGGTTCCGACTGATCCTCCCAAGGATGTGTGTATCACGCAGTGCCTGGAATGTTCGTCTGTTCGTTCGTTTGACAAGACGCTAAGTTCATTTGAGGCGGCCTACGTCACAAAATCGCTCTCGAGATTGCTTGATTCAGTCAATGTCGCGTTTCCGCTCAGTTCAAGAAATCCTCCCAGTCGCGATGACATTGTTGGCATTGTTCGAATCATGGCAAGGTACTACTTATCTTTCTGTACAATAATGTAGGGTGTTGATTTTGTTCACAGTGAGCTCAGTGCTGTTTCTTTTGATGAAAGAATACTTAAAGTCGTCTCTAACAACGTAGCTAAAGCAATCAAAATGTTAACGGCAAAGGCAGAAGAATTGGTCAGTATATGTACTATGCAGTAGAAATGTCTCTAGTGTGTGCACACTCTTTCCTCAAGGTCTCTTACGGCAATGATGCCAAACAGGTTTCCGCCGCTCCCACTCAGGCACAGAAGACGAATTTGGCCATTGTCAATTCTCTTTACTTTCTTATTCAAGAGGTCAAGTCTGTAAGTGCACCTATATCTCCGCTTTTTTTTGTACAGTCTCAGATGCTTTCCTGCAACGTAGTCTCTATTGAACCATTTAAGTCTGCCCGGAGCTGTATATAGCGTCATTCATACTGCACTCGACGTTAGCGGGATAAATAATTATATTCATACAAACTACTATTGATACATGTAGGATACGGATTCGATCATTCGCACGGTAACGGATGTTCTTGTGAATGTGATCGCGTCGACTGTTGAGGAGATTTTATTTTCGATGCATGATGGTGATTTTTCAGGGTAAGTCATGATGTGTCGTCAATTAGCCATTGTCGGAATGTCCTCGTTGTAGTGATTCTGGTTCATTTTTATCTGATCAAGTTCCTGATGCACCCTGTTCTGCTTACATAGCAGAATTGAAGGTATTGAGAGCCCTTGAACTTAGAAGTGACCCCAAGTTGGATTTAACTGTTTAGGATTTCATATCGAGAATGTATTCTAGCCACCTAATGCATTATGAATGCAGCGACTACTTAGAAGAAAAGTAAATTGTATATTTCACGCTTTCCTCTCTTGGTCACGTTTTACCACACTAAGGCTATCTGGCATGGCTGGTCGCATTTTGGATCTCTTTATCCGTCTTGTTAGTCTAATTAGACCGCTGGGAGAGAGAGGAAAGCTCCGATTGGCAGCTGACTTTACTCAGGTATGAATAATAGTAGTTGTGCCATGAAAGATGTCCTGCTATTGTTTTGGAAATGCACTTTTCTACGTTAAGTTTTGTTTTTTTTCCAGGTTGAATTAGCCGTGACTCCACTCTGCTCTCGGCCTACCGACTTGGGCTTGTCCTATCAGCGTCTACGAGCCTTCAAGTAGACGTTATAAAATTGTATTAACGGGCTCTAAATTTTTTTATCCTTTCTCGTCCCCTGCAGGTCTTTACTCTTTTCAGATTATGGCACTTTGGCATCGAATCCCTTAGTGGTCAACAAAAAACTGCCTCTTAGTGTAGTCATTCAATTCCTATTCTCTGCCTCTCCGGAAAGTCTCAAGTCTCCTAATCAGGTAACACACACTGGCTATTTACACGAATAAGAAGCCGTGTTAATTAGCAATATTATTATAGTTAGCTGGATGGAGCGTACGTCAGTATTCAAAGTGGCTCGATGAACATCCGTCGGAGGGAGACCGACTGGCAATGATCAGGTACGTACGTTTCATATGCTCAAATTAGCAGTTACATCCTCGCATCAAAGTGCTACTCTGGAGTCGTACGTGCGAGCGATTCGAGCCGAAGGTCGAAGAGAATTCGCTTCGCAATATCTTGTAATGGTAGAAATGTTAACTGCGGAAAAAGGAGAGGCGCCTCAGCCCGCCAAATTTAACTAACATTGCTCTGTAAAAAAGCGGTGCACGACAGAATCAGTACAGTGATCTCTACAAAATACAATTAGTTCTATTCTTGCTTTTCTCCTTTCCACCACTGCACTGGTTCATCATTGATGCCCAGTGGCTTAACTATGTCGTGGGATGTGGGATAGTAGACGGTGTCTCTTATCAGATACTCGCGTCCGTTTTTCTTGTACGCAACTCGTATTTTGTCTCGTATTGTTACCGGGTGCTCCCAATTCGTATGCGGTGTGTCCGGTTCGATGTTGTGGGCAGCAAATGAATGCTCCGGTTGAAAGAGCACGTAACAACCCGGCGCTTCAAATGAGTACCGCGAATGAGAAGAGGGATAGAAGGGGGAGAACGTCGTAATGAACATTGACTCTCGATCGAACTCAAAGTACCATCCTCTGCCATCGATATATGACTTGTTCATGCAATGCACTCCAGCGGGGTCTGCATCAGACAGATTCTTCAGTAGGCGATGTACTCCCTGGCCGAATGTAGTTGGATCTTTTCCGTAGTTAGCAGCGGGGAGTTCAAACAGAAATCCATCCAATCCCAATGACTTACCAATGACGGTGAACTTTATGAACATGGGTATTGACCTAAACGAGGGAAGCGTGACATGAAGTTTTAGTTTTCTTTTAGCCTACCGGCGAACATTGTCTTCTGCCAAAGATATTCGTATTAGATTCTGATAGTATCTGCATCATATAATGTAACGTTACTTACCGAATGTCAACGTCGTATCCCATGGTTGAGCTCCCCAAAGTTTAGCCGTTTTTGAGAAGATGCATTGAGTCTGTTGCTGAGCTGGACTAAAATGGTCCAGCACCTCGGACATTTCAGGATCATAGAAGACAAAATCCGCTATCTTTTTCTGATAGGATGACTTCAAATCTGCATCTAGATCGCTCTCTTTCGAACGCAGAAAAGGGTTTGACAGTCAGTGGACAGAACGGCCAACCTAAAACCCTATTCTAACAATAAAAACGCGCTGCACATATATGCACGCATATGTATATAAATAGTAGGCCCAGCATGCACACGTTTACATGTTTGGAACGTTAGAATAGGCTTTCCTCTTCATTTCGCGTGCGCTATACAGAAGGATTCTGGGAGGTCAGGGAGGTTGACGAAGCGAAGTCGACCGCTCGCCCAACGGCGATCGAATCGAACGCTTCCTCCGACCGTAAGGCGAGTTTTGGGAGCGATTGGGCGAGTTTTGGGAGCGATTGGCCGAGTTCGAGAGAGGCGAGCTGCGCGGGAGTTTCCCTTCGGCTCGTCGCTGGCCTCCGAAAGTGGTTAGAATCGCTCTAGATCGTGTTTTTGGCTTCTCAATAGCGCGTAGGTTAAGTTTCGGGGCCCAATCTCTCGCGATCCGAACCGGAAGTAGAAACTCGGGCGATTCTGTCTCTCTGACAGATATTTTCTGACTTCGTAGGCGGATAAGGCAATGCAAAAGACATCGAAGGAGCGTCTCAGCAGCCGTCTCTCGGCTGCGAAGAAAATCAGTAAGCTGTAGAGACCTTTTGAATTTATTTGTCTCAATCTCTTCTCTGTTATTTTTCTTAGGGTCCTAGGATGAAGAAGAGTAGTTGTAGAAATTTTTAATTTTTTTGGAATTTTTTTGTATTTTTTAAAAATTATTTTTCAGAATAAACTTTTTGAAACCGAATAAATTTGCTCTTGAAAAGCGTACAAATATCCTCCAACACATCTGCAAAAAAAAAGATCTCGAAATGTAATAAAGTTTTCGAAATATTCAAAATTATATGTAAAATGCTGCTGTTATTGATTTCCGAAATAACATTCTCAAAAATTTTGAATTTTTGATCACAAAAAGAACCTACATAATGAATTTGTTTGAGTGTAAGTTTAATTTGAGAAAGTATGTATTAAAGAAGATATCAAATTTTGAAATTTACATCCGGGACTTCTGTTTTTTTGATTGCTAATAACTCTCGAACGGATTGTCAGATTCAAAAAATTTTTGCGCAGATCGTTTCTTCTACTAATTCTACATTAGATACATCAAAAGAAGTAAAAATGAGCGTTATTGCCTTGATTGGCGACTAACGGCGAAAGCCGTGTAGTGTTATATAAAGGTAGCTAAAGCCTTTAGAAAATGTGACCGAGCCGAACTCGAATTGCGAAAGCGCAATCGCAGCCAGTGCAAACTAGCATGGTTTGATGTCAACCTAGGCAAGTAGTATAATCGTAGATTTGCATTTGAATCCGTTCCTTCACGGCTAAGATATCGACACTTTTCGTCTCAGGACGACAAAACGCGACCAATTTTACTGCAATTTACGCAACTCATTGACTAGGTAGTTTTAAATCTATTTTCAAAGCGACCTAAACAAAAAACCTTTTATGGAAGTCGCAATTAGCGTTCAAATGTAGGAAAAAAGCTGTAGCGCACGCTATCACAAGACGTTTTCGATCGATTTTTATTGAGAAGAAGCTGTTCGGAAGAAAAGCCACCGTTCGAGCATCATTTTGGAACTTTGCGAAAGACGACTGTGCCGGTAAGAGCGAGATTACCAGTAGGCAAGTCACAGCAGAGCAGAACTCGCGAATTCCTACGCGATTCTTATTCAGCAGCGCAGACGCTGCTTTAATAGCCAATCTATGGTCGCTGTTCTTCTCTAGACTTCTATACGTCGTACGAACGCTTAACCCAAGCCCTTAGCCCAACCCTAATTAGGGTTGCAAAGTGCCCTGAAATCCTGTCTTTTAGATCGTCAGCGCTTCCACTCATCATCTCGTTTGCTGAAGTCTTCGACACAGCGAAGCTCTTTTGTCAGATAAGTCAATTTTCACCCAAAATAAATGAACTTGATACTTTTAACTGTCATTTTTATATAGAAAAAATTCATGATTGAAATGCAGGAGAAGGGAGAAAAATTCATAAATGGACTACCCATTCTAAAGTACAACGAAGCACAACTCCTAAAAGAATTCAGCTCACCCTAATTGTTATTCTTGCAGGCGCAGGCAGTGCCACTTGAAGCTTTTTCAACTTTTCTGTGTAAGGTAAGCAAAAACGTCGGACCCACTGTGTAATGTGTTTTTTTAATTTTTTTTATTCGACAACAGAAGGGCACCGGTGAGGTGAGGGTCTGAAGACTTTTATCAGGCATTGCTGTCTATTCGCCAGGCATGAACGGCGAGTCTCTTCTTTAGTACATATCGTATAAATTCTCATAGGAAATTATCAGGATGGAACATCTGTTGACGACATAGGATTTCATATGATATTTGCTATAAGTCAGGTAGCCAAACGGCTAGCGTTTACTTTTATTTATTTTTTGACATATAGTGAAAAGGTTTGAAGAAGAGCAGGCAGGAATGGTCAAAAAGACAATTCATGGCAGCTGGCTGGAGGACAGGCACAAGAGACATATGGTTTTACACGTAACTACCTAAATAATTGTCATTAGGTTCTTGGGTCCTGAGGAAGACCTCCTTCGCAAGACTTTATGATGAAAACTTCTCTTCGGGGGTCCTGAACAAGACCTCGTAATGAAAAACTGCTCGTCGGGGTTCTCGGCGTGGCCGTGTTATAAAACTTCCGCGCATGAAACCAGAAATACCAGGTAGAATTTTTCATGTTATTATTATTATCATTATTATTATTTAAAAACGCCCCTCCTCTTAAAACCACAGCAGCATAATCGTTTTGTTGCCCTCCTACTTGACCCATTACTTCATTCATTTTCTCATTCTGAAAATTCACAGACCTGTAAACTAAATGTGAATAAAAAGACGGAGTTTTCCTATTCAATGCGCCATTGTAAGCGAGAGTCTACCTTCGAGTTATCCACCCACTTCCGAAAACGCAAAACTAGTAGCCAATGAAATGGTACGACCAGTATAATTCGTGTTGACAAGTATTTTTAAATTAGGGGCGTGTCTCAAACGCTTCCTCTAAATTAGGGGCGTGAATTGTCTCCCAAAGAAGTACTTATGTAGGCGTCACCTGCTCTGTTATGCGGCGGGCAAAAGAGCATTCCGCAGCCCGAGGCGTCGCCGGTGGCGTCGCCTGAGGCCCCCCTCTAAGCTGAGCGCTCTAAGGACCAAGTGACCTTCAGCTAGATCAAGTGCGCTATATAGATGTTATCGCCGAATCGCCGATCGCCTCGCAACGACGGAATCGGCGAAAGAGGGCACATCGAACAAAGCTTGAGCCGTACACAAGCGGCGTTTTTTATTTTTTACTCAACTCTAGTCATGCAAGACTCAACTCTAGTCATGCAAAACTCAACTCTAGTCATGCCAGGCAACTCAACTCAACTCAACTCTTAGTCTCTTCGCGGAAGGCGATCGCGTCAAGCCTCGGATCGCGGAAGGCGATCGAGGCTCTGCTGAGCGTCGGCCTTCACTTCCTTGGCCTTCTTCACGATTTCGTCCAGGCACGGAAAGATCGTGAAGTAGTTGCAGTCGCGGCCTCCCGTGGGATCGACGACGAAGACCGAATCGGCCCTCTTTCGGCAGAGATGGCACCTTGCGTCCATGTCATCAAGGAGCGCTCGCTCGACGCATCGCTTGCATCCCGCAACCTGCCCGCAGCAGGAGCTCATCACGATGCCCGTTTCTAACTTCGTCAAGCACATCGGGCATTTGAATGCGTCCAAGATCTCCTTGGCCCGTGCGACGACCTGTCGAAGGAGTCCTTGTTCTTCTTCTCTGCGATCGGTAGCCATGTCGAGGAGTTTGTCCACTTTCTGATGAAGAAGTAAATCGCCCTGAGCTGCGGTCCACGCACGTCTTGCGCTCTGTGGTGTCACAGGCGGGGTGACGAATCCAACGGCCTGAGCGGCTTGAGTAGCTGCAACGGACGCTACTTTGTATGCGTATTCTAGCTCGTCCTTGAGAACGGCTAAAACGATTCGGTTAGGTGCCTTCCAGAACAATAGGTCTACAAAAAGGAATCAGTCATGAGTATTCGTCTTGTGAGGAAATATTCCGTACTTCTAGTGCCTTCGTCGTCGCCAATTTCGGCAAGGTCTTTGCTAACCAAGACAATTTCGTCGGTTGGTTGTATTACGTTTTTCTCCGTGAGGCGAGCTGTAAGCGCTGCGATCACTACAGGAACGCTCATGGTCGCTTCGTCAAGGATCAGGAATTCCGATCTACGAAGGGCCCCGCGGCGAACCCCCCCGTCGTTTCCCACGTCGACCGTCACGAAATCAATTTTTCTTTGAAGGAATTTCTGCTGGGCTGAAGCAGCTGACTCGAAAGTCAGCTTACGCTTGCGGCCTGACCCTTTCATAAATTTGCTGGCGCCTCGCATGGGAAAAGGGTGAAGGAGGCGGGGTTGTCCTTCCGACGGCGCCCATGCGGCGGCTGGCAGAGGGGGTCCTGGCTGCGTCGCGGGTCCTGGCTGCGCCGCGGGTCCTGGCTGCGCCGCGGGTCCTGGGGCAGATAAAGGTTGCTCGTCGTGCCGCGGCGCAGATCGTTGAACGATGTGATATTCGTTTCTGGGTTCTAAACCCACAAATCTTCCCGTGCTGAAGGTGGGGAAGATCGGCCTCTCCACCTCTTCTCCGGCTATGCAGAGGTACATCTCTCCGGCAGGCAACTGAGAGAAAAGGATCGAGGAGACTAGTATCAATCCAGAGTGCAGCATACCTCAAAAATCTGGATGATTTTTTGGACAGTAACGTCCACTTGTCGTAGCTGGACCTGTCGGTCTCCCTTTGCGAGTCGTATGTATTCGTCCCGTTCCCCGCCGGCGGCGGGGCTTGATTCGCGTGGTGAATTCATCGCTCGTCTTGATCGAAGTGCTGGCACGTGGCACGTGAAACGCTACTTGCCCGTGAGAGCGGATCTTATCTTCCCAAAAAGGAATGTAATCTACGCGTCGCTTTTGACCGGAAATGAACTCCGGCCGGAAAGGTCTCTAGGTATATCTAATTAGTCCGTCGTCCAGAGTTGGGCATCCGGGAGTAAATTAGCGATGGACCTCGAGCAGCTTGTGAACGAAGAGGACATGGAAGAGTTGGTGGCCAGCGGGCTCTCGCACAGAGGTATAAGTGAAATTTTATGCGACCGATTTCCGGGCCACCGAGGTCTAAGCGAGCGGAGCGTCAGACGCTACTGTGAAAAGTACGACATACACTGGACATCTTCAGTAGAAACGTCTGAACTTGATCGAGCAGTCTCACAAGCCGTGGACAAGGCAAGGTGGCGAGAATAAGACGTTGGTAGTGTGAACTCTGTTTCTATAGCTTGGCCCTACCTATGGACGAAAGACCATGAAAGGCTATTTGTCCTCTCATCATGGGTGGACTGGAATAGGCGAGAAGCGTGTGGGAAGAGCTCTTCAACGAGTGGCTCCCGAGTATCACGAAGAACGGCAGCAAACTGCTGCAAGACGAGCCAATCCTGTCCCGTACAGTGCTGAATACTTTGGCCACAAGCTTCACGTGGATCAAAACGAGAAGCTTACTATGTATGGTGTCACCCATGTGGCAGCCATTGACGGATTCAGCGGTTGCATAGTGCAAACTGCCACGATGCCCATGAAGAACAATTATGTTATTTACGACCAGCTATTGAAGCCAATTTTGCTTCAATACGGCGTGTGGGATCAACTCAGGGTTGATCATGGGCTGGAATTTGTACTCATGCTTTATGTTCAAGAGCAGTTGGAGGTTTTTCGATCAAATAGACAACGACAGTGCTTTGTCCAGTCTGATTCGAAGCATGTATGTCCAGTATAATGCATTTCTTGTGCTAACCCTGATTTGATCGTTTTGCAGAATCACCCTATTGAAAGAATTTGGGGTGAAGTTAACCAAAGAGTTAACTTTCCCATAAAAGCTGGCTTGAACGATTTAGTCGATAAGGAAATTCTCGACCTTAACGACGAAATTTCAAAGTTTTCAGTGTCTGCCGTGGCCATTGAAATCAGCAGGGTGGGTATGACGTCATTTGTCGAAGCTTGGAATGCCCATCCTATTTCAGGTAACTTGCTTGATAATGTTATTAATAATTTAATTGACCATATTTCTCTCAGGCAAAGGAATTCCCAATATTTTAAAGACGCACAGCAACGTGGGAGAAATCAATCCAACGAACGTACCAAGCTTGCAGGACGCGGTGCAAGGATACGAAGCCGGTGGTGGGCGGTTGACAGGCCCTCATTCCTTTGGAACCGACATTCTTCGCGACAGTCCTCTGAAAGCGTCGGAGCGAAATATCGAATTCCACCAGCGGTATGACGCGGAGGACATTTTTTCAAAGGTCGTGAATGGCCAATACGACTTAATGCAACAGGCAGTGGTTTTTTATGACAGACTCACTAGGAGTTTACTGTAACTAATCGAAGTTTATTTTTAGTTAATTAGATTAGAGGTTGGGCGTAGAGTCACGGATTAAAATTCAGAACATACCACTACACTATCGCACGCTAGCCAAAGGGTTTGAAACCATGGAAATTAATGATCTAACCGAATTAAACCATTAGAACGGAGTCAAGCTAGCGCGCTAGCCACCAAATATACGCGTCCTCCCTTTTACGTCTCCATTCGAGCTCGATCGGATCATCGCGCGAGCGCGTTCGATGACTTCATGCGACTGACGCTCGCAGCTTCGATCTCGGCGCGGCAAACCAGCGACGCAGAGATAGAGCGAGTCGGGGGTCACCTCGATCGCCGTGATCGCCGCGATCGCCGTGATCGCCGCGATCGCCGCGTGAGTTCCGCAGGGAAGAGTGTCCGTGGCCGATGGCAAGGCTCAAGCTGAAGCGACTTGATCTCGATCGGGGGAGGAGCGAAAAGACGAACTGATACAGTAGACTCTTTGCTCCTTCAAGAATGCGACCACGACGCGCTATACCGCTCTCATTCGTCCCATGCTTTTTTCTCCTCCTCCAAGTCCCATCAACGATCAGCGCCGCGGGCTCGTCGAAGCTTTGTCTAAATCCGGTACAGTACCATGTGTCGATTGACAATTAATTAAAATTCGCAGAGTGTCTCTTATCAGTCTGTCGCTTTTTTCGACGAGAGCAATCTGTATGAGAAACGAGCTTGGTGCTCAACGGCAGTCAAAGCAAAGGCTATATCTTATTGGTTTTGAATTTTATCTGATTGCCATAGCGACGGAAGATGATGACAATCGAAGAACTATCAAAGAATGTCAGAAAAGTCATCACGTCTGAGGAAGAAATAAGAACACCAATTTCGAAGGACAATTCTCGGCACCTTCTGGAGGACAGGTACGTAAAACATATGGTTGTGTCCTAACTACCGTGCCACTGCATTAGGTCATGGGGTCCTGAGCAAGACCTCGTGATAAAAAACTGCTCGTCGGGGTCCTGAGCATGACCTCGTGATGAAAAACTGCTCGTTGGGGTCCTGGGCATGACCCTGTCAAAAAACTGCCCGCGCATGAAACCAGAAACACTGTGCAATTTTTTTTATTTTATTAAATAAAGCACTTGTCCCTTCCCTTACAAACTGGAGCAGTTTTTGATCACGGGGTCATGCTCAGGACCCCGACAAGCAGTTTTTGATTACAGGGTCGTGCTCAGGACCCCGACAAGCAGTTTTTTACTGACAGGGTCATGCTCAGGACGCCAAAACCTAAGAAACTTCATTACCAATATATTAACTAGTCATTCTATTAACTATTGCCTACCAAAAGCCATCACGAAGAATAAGGATACCATGCAGTGCCATTATGGATCGTTTTCTTGTTCCGACGCCCCCTCTTGACCTCTTCCTCCATTTATTTCTCATTCTGAAATTCAGACTTCAACTCAATGTGTGTGGGTGGGTGGGTAGTCTTCACTCTTACTTTGCTTCATACATAAGTCCTTTTCTATGAATGAGAACGTTCATGCGGATGCGGAGTCCAATGTCGTAAACTGCAACGAAAAAAGAGACTGAATCACGAGAGTCATCGATTAGAGACAGTTCAGTCTGGCGTCGATGACGAAAGAGGGCCGAGATTCCGACACAAGGAAGGTGTTCAAGCAAAAATGGACGATGAATCGAGGCCGTCCTTCACTAGGAAATCGCATTGCCTCGCAGCCTAGAGAAAAAGACAATTCTTTGAGCCTACCCCAACGCCGCCGTATCTGGGCCTCCAGTGCGTTGCAGAAGACCCCGTTTCCTTTCGACAGTAGCCAAAATACACGAGCGAAGCCGACCAACGACGAAACTTTCACGAAAGAACGGCTCGCTAAAGCGCGTTAGACGGAAGCACTAGGTACCAACCAAACTTCTAAACTTCTAACCTATGCGGCATAGCACTTGTCTTTCTTATTTGTACACAGGTTTTTTAGGTTGGCCGGAAAATCCACGGACCTTTGACACCTTGGACTTGTCGCTTTTCCCCGTAGCATAGAATGCCACTGCAGTAAATCATCTTAGAGTCAGAGTATTGTACGATCTAGTGCATCATAAAACGAACCGAGCAGAATGAGCAAAGCTGTGACAGATCTCAAGGTTATACTCAGAGAAGCGTAGAGAAAGAAGAGCAGAGCCAATGCGCGAACAAAAAGCAAGAACCTCTCTTCGGAGACCATCGTACTGTGTGATTGCTCACGTGTGTAACGGTGAGCTATTCATAGAGATTGTGTCATCTGTTTGCTGATGTAGATGTGCCACGTTGACCCGTACTCGTGGAACCTCCGACGTGGGCAGTCAAAGATGCTATATAGGCTGCCTGAACTGCGACGATAGGCATATCAGACATCGGTTGACGAGCAATACGACAACAATGGGGAATTCCTTCTTCAAGAAATTGTTCAAGAAGAAAGAAGTGCGCCTTCTTATGATGGGTAAGCTGCTTAGTCTTCAGTAAGGGTTTATTCTATTCTACTGTACAGGTCTTGATGCCGCTGGGAAGACTACCATGCTCTACAGGCTCAAATTGGGTGAGGTCGTGACGACCATTCCCACTATTGGGTTTAACGTCGAGACTATCGAATACAAACACGTCAAATTCACCTCCTGGGATGTCGGCGGTCGAGATAAAATTGTATAAGATTACTGCGTGTACTGTACTGACAGTACAAATAGGCTATTGTCATTTTTCAGAGGCCTTTGTATCGTCATTATTTTCAAAACACGGATGCTCTCATTTTCGTCGTCGACAGCAATGATCGCGAACGAATTGAACAGGCAAAAGAAGAGATCCAATCAAGTCTGAAGGAACGAGAACTGGAGGATGCGTTGCTGCTCGTCATAGCAAACAAACAAGATCTGCCCAACTCCATGACTGTGGACGAGGTCACAGAAAAGCTCGACCTCAAGTCGATCACTTCTCACAGCTGGCGTAGGAATATGATATTGACATTGAGCGCTTTCCTTTATTAAGCTGCTGTATTACTTAGATATTCAGGGAGCTGTAGCTGTCAGTGGAGACGGGCTTTATGAGGGACTTGACTGGCTCTGTAATCAACTTCGGATGAACCAGCTCAAGAAGTCTGTTGCTCAGCCTGTCACAGAGACTATTGCTACTGTTCAAAAGGAAAGCAAAGCTGGCTTTGCTTATATTAAAAACTGGATGACAAGTCTAAAGGCGTCCTTGTTTGGAATAGCTAGCTGATTGAGAACTTGTAATATTATAACAATTTATTAGTAATACATGCATTGAAAACACAAACCTCTAGTGAAAAGAGAACAAAAAGAGTAAAGACAAATTGTATGGTCATATTACAGTAGGTGAAGAAAAGCGTGATAGGGTAGAGATCATCTGTTGTTTCTAACGCGCGTAGCCTAGGCTGGTAGGCGACACAGTCCCTAGGTACGGTCTGTACCCTCAGTACGTCTTGTACATCCAGTATCACCAGGAGGACGAGGAGTGGTACGGTCTGTACCCTCAGTACGTCTTGTACATCCAGTATCACCAGGAGGACGAGTGGGTACGGTCTGTATCCTGTGTACGTCTTGTACATCCAGTATCACCAGGAGGACGAGGAGTGGGTACGGTCTGTACCCTCAGTACATCCAGTGTCACCAGGAGGACGAGGAGTGGGTACGGTCTGTATCCTCAGTACGTCGTGTACTTCCAGTATCACCAGGAGGACGAGGAGAGGGTACAGCGCTGTACCGTCATTTGTAACGCCTTTACCTTTTGTACCATTGCTGCGATCGAAAAGGCAGCCACTCGTTCTCATCTGTAGGCGACGCACCATGAAGAAGGAGCAAAAAATCGCTGAAAAGCAAAACCACGTGACACGTTCTGCGCGCGCAGCTAATTGAAAGTTCTCGGTATTTAGCGCAGTGTACAGAATCAGACAATAGGCGCCAGAGCAATGGGCAATTCGATTCTCAAAAGATTGTTCAAGAAGAAGGAAGTGCGCCTGCTCATGATAGGTGAACTCATCACAGCCGACACAGCGATGCCGCATCATGCGTTTGTTTCGTGACCGTAATATGTCTATTTCTATGGTCCAGGTCTTGATGCAGCTGGAAAGACGACCGTGCTGTACCAGCTCAAATTAGGCGAGGTAGTGACGACTATTCCAACAATTGGATTCAACGTTGAGACCATTGAGTACAAAAGCATCAACTTCACCTCCTGGGATGTTGGAAGCCGAGATAAAATTGTACTGACATACAATTAGGTGCGCTATTCAATAATGCTACTATATTTAGAGGCCTTTGTATCGACATTACTTTGAAAATACGGACGCCCTCGTTTATGTTGTTGACAGCAATGATCGCGATCGAATTGGACAGGCTAAAGAAGAGCTCCATTCGATCATGGAAGATCAAAAATTGAAAGATGCGATGTTGCTTGTCATAGCTAATAAACAAGATTTACCCAATTCATTGACGGTGGATGAAGTCACAAAAAAACTCGATCTAGGGTCAATCACTTCTCACAGCTGGCGTAAGCAAAAAGCCGTTTAAAATAAATCACTAAGGCATGCTCCTCTGTAGATATTCAGGGAGCTGTGGCTATCAACGGTGATGGGCTTTATGAAGGACTTGACTGGCTCTGCGATCAAATTAGAATGAAGGAGCTCAAGAAGTCTGTCACTCAGCCTGTCGCGGAGACCATTGACACTGCCAAAAAAGAAAGCAAAGCAGGCTTTGCTCGTCTCACAGACTGGATGACAAGTTTGAAGTCATCGTTATTTGGAAAAACTGGATGAGATGAACGTGTGCTTGTGCACAAGTATACTGGCTATAGTTTTAGTGTTTTGCAGTCAAATAATCACGTGCTCAAAAATTGACGTGTAGAGGAGGAGGAGGAGGCGCAGTGGTCAATTCTTTATTCTTTATTGTTTATTGAGCAGATCACGTGTTCAAACCTCAATGTAGTCTAAACCATGTTCAGCGAACGTTGTCCTGCAAATTTCGAACGATGAAACGGCAATCGCATTTCGCCTGCACGCCTTCTCCTACCCTTTCGACGCATCCTAACCGGCTCGGCGGTGAAAGTATTCCACGCGGTGGTCAATTCTTTATTCTTTATTGTTTATTGCATATTGAGCAGATCACGTGTTCGAACCTCAATGTAGTCTAAACCATGTTCAGCGAACGTTCTCGCTCCGAAGGCAAAAGCGTGGCAATTGTAGGCGCTGGACTGGTAGGAATCGTGCTCTTAGAAGTGCTTGCGCTCAACTCTCGTTCAGGTCGGCTCCTTGTGTTCGGTCATTCTAAGCAAAAAGGGTTATTCCGTCACTCTCTATGAAAGCCGATCAGGTAGAGCGAGAAGCAGAAATGGAAAATTACTCAGAGACGCGCGACTCGCCGTCAGACCTAAGAGAAAGCGGAGAGTCAGCGGGACGCAGCATCAATCTTGCCCTTTCCGAGAGAGGTCGCACAGCTCTGCGATTGGCTGGTGCCGAAATAGAAACCGAGGTCTCTAGTGCTGTACAGAGACATCTAAGTAGATACGTGGGGTCGGACCCACGTGGGGCTGAACCCCTGAATTTTATTATTGTGTCTTTGTAGATTGTCGACCAGGCTATTCCAATGTATGGACGAATGTTGCACAGCTACACTGGTGAAAAAACTTTTGTTCCGTATGGAAAAGGAGATCAAGTAGAGTAATTTCCTTGACTGAGAGTTGACTCTCTTTGAGGGAGTGTGTACTTTTGCAGTGCATTTTGTCCATTGATAGGCGTAAACTCAATGAGACGCTGCTATCGAGTAAGCATCTCATGTCTCAACTGGTTTTTGTGTGCGCCAAGAAAATTTTTGAATTGTTAGAGGCAGAACGTTCAAATGTTACGCTAAAGTTCTTGCACAAATTGACGTCTTTGGAATTAGATACAGGAAAAATGGATTTCAAATTGTCGAAAAAGCACTGGTGTGAAAGTCTTTAGATTTGACATTCTTTCTTTTGTTAGATCCGACGGCTCTGAAGTGAAGGACGTTGCTGATTTGGTGGTTGGTGCCGACGGCGCTTATTCTGCAGTTCGAAAGTGCTTTATGAGAAAATTGAGGTGTATAGTGCACATACATCGTTTCTTCTTCAATCTAATCAACTCGCATAGGTTTAATTACAGCCAAGAATACATTCCTCACGCTTACAAGGAACTCGTCATGCCGTCAAATCCCGATGGCAGTGTAGGAAAGGGCTACCATACCTACAATAAAGTATTTCGTTCCTCTTCTTAGTACAAAATGGAAACAAACTATTTGCACATTTGGCCAAGACACACGTTTATGCTGATTGCTTTACCTAATCCGGTATGCTGATGCTTCAGAATTGAATTCCCTCTAGGGTACTTGTATGCGCAGGATGGGACTTTTACGTGTACGCTTTTCATGCCCTTGGATAAATTTGACACCATTGACGTCGATTCGGAGGTATGCGCTGCTGAAAGCAGCAAAGAGCGCCTTCTGAAGACGTTTTGTATATAGGACGACATCATTCGATTTTTTGAATCCGAATTTCCCGATTCTGTTGAATTATTCGGCAGGTGGGGGTAGTAATTAAAACGATGGGTTCTTGAGACTATCTACTTGCGTATTTGATAGAAATGAACTCGTTACCCAGTATCAGACAAATCCAGTCAGTCATCTTCCGTCAATCAAAGTCAGAATCATAGCGCGCAATAGCGAGCACTGTTCTTACGTTTTCCAATCTCTTGAAGTGCTTTCCATATCATTCCGGTAGCAAGGCTGTGATCATAGGAGACGCTGCTCACGCCATGGTACCCTTCTATGGCCAAGGAATGAATGCGGTACAGATACCAAGACTTTGGTACGATGCTACGATGGCAGTGTTAACTATGCAGGGCTTTGAAGACTGCACTGTTCTTGTTGGACTACTTGAGAAGCATTTGTGGAATGTTGGATCGGCTTTGGAAGAGTATTCTGACACGAGGTATCCTGACGCCACAGCCATATGCGATCTGGCCATGTACAATTACGTCGAGGTCTTAGCTATACGTGTAGAAGCAGCTTTGCCTAGTTAAGGAAGCGTTTTCTTGATCTAGATGCGGAGCCACGTTCTCTCTACGACATTTTTAATGCGAAAAAAAGTTGACGGCTTTCTCAATTGGCTCATGCCTCGAACGTTTATTCCTCTCTACACCATGGTATTGGCAGATAGAAAAATTGTCATTTTTTGTGATGCTGAGTATCTTAGGTTGCTTTCACAAATATTCCTTATCACACCGTCGTGTTGAGGCGAGAATGGCAGGACAAGGTAGGTACTAGAGGGCCTACTAGAACAATTCCGTTTCAATTTAGGCACGTAGGTGATTGGACGATGCGTTTGGATCTTTGGTTTGGCTTCTGTAGCTGGTTCTGTAACCATTGCAGCCATGATTGCCAAGAAACTGATGACGTGACAGAAGACTAAATTTTCTACGTGTACCGGTGTGGCATGGTAAGCCTGTCTGACTGCAAGTGCGTTTGTACGAGGAGGCAAAGATTGTGTCGCGAGTGCGACTAGGAAATTCAGCAGAAACCATGCAAAGAGACAATATCTCTTTATTCAGACTCTAGCAACCGCCGCGTAACAAAAGCGTTTCTGTCTCATAATGACCAAGGCATTCTGAACTCCTGATAAGGAAATTCCACGCAATGAGTGGCGTTGAAGTCGATGAGGTAGCGAGTCACCTAGGCGAAAAAATGTATACTTAGAACCCACAAACAGGAGATTGGTAAAGACACACCAAGAAGAGATTTAATTGAATTTTTTCTTCCTGTGACAGGTCTTGGCCTTAACAACAGAAATGAAAAGCGGAATTAATAGACAATATACCATTCAAACCGATGAGGCACGGGTATCCCTTTCCGTTTCGCTGAGCGTACACCTCTAAGACTTGAAGGCACTTCTCATTGTCAACGTCATGGTCAACAAGAATTTGAACTACGGAACAGCCGCAGTATGAAAAACTGGCAGCGTTCTTCTTTTCTAGCACTTGCCTTGTGCGTTTTGTTCCCCCGAATGTAGGTATTTTTCGACTACGTTCATTGCTTCGTCATTACACAATTCAGGATACCTATTCTCGGAAGAAATCAAATTTGTTTCATGCCATCACGTTCGTATGTACCTGTGCTTCAGCAGTTTCATTAGCAGGTTATTGCCACGATTGAACACAATATTTCTGGGACTGAAGACACGTTGACATCATGAAAGGAAAGGACCTCGGGGGGGGGGGGGGGGGCCGCTTACACAGTGCTGATCATTTCATCATGAAGTCGCCTGATAATGAGAACAGGACCAGAGTAACTGAAACAGCGAGAAGTGTTCTCAAAAGAAAGCAAAAAAAACTTCAGAGCAGTCAATCTCACTGCTGCAGCTGCTCTGCATTATTCAAGTTCAGATAGTTTTTAACGCCGTCTTCCACCATAGAGCCTACAAAAGAATTGGAAGACCAAAGCTGAAGACTGCTTGACTACCCACTGATACTGTCTGGCATTCGAGCCAGAGACAAAGGCCCTATTTCATCAAAAGTGGCGTCTAAAATCTAAAAAAGTAGTCTTTACAATACTTCAGTCAGTAGCTAGCTTCTTTCTCACGATACAACTGACGTCTGGATAAACTGCGGCTGCGTACGTCGACGCAAAACCGCCAATTGACCATGACCACAGTATGATGTCATCGAACGAGAATCCCAACTCATCGACGGCGTACTGAACTACAACATCAATAGCATTTCGTTCAGCTGATGGAAAAGGAAGACCCTAGAAACGCCCGCTAAACTAAAACGGCGACAGACAAAGACGCTTTTACAGAACTGCCAGCAAATCCTGGATGATTCCAACCGAGAGTTGAATAACCAGCTAAAGAAAAATTTGATCACACGTCACCAACGCCTACGTAGGTATTGCGTACTGACTGACCTTTCAATGGAACCATCATACAGCCAATTTCGTAGAACGCTGCGTTTCCTTCAGAACAGATAACCTAGAGCGAGCGCGAGAGAGAAAAGTAATACTGTCTGCTATCACCACCATTCCTGTCTTTACCAGTTTATCTCCTTTATCTGTTTTTCCTCGCTTATCTACGAACATGCTGTCAATCTCATTGTCGTCTGACGCAAGCAGCTTCAGCCTGTGGCCACCATGCTGCACAGACAAAATGAATCAACTTTGTTAACGTCGCACTGGAATAAAAACCTCTTTGACAAGCGTGACTCTTCCGTTAAGAAGATGGGGATCTGAACAATGAGAAATAGGATAGAACTGCCAATATAATAACGCCCATTTTTACCAACTAAGGATTGCAAGAAGGAAGTGGAGCCGGGATACACGGCTCTCCTTCCAAATGAGCAGGTTAGAAAGTATCTAAATTCAATTGTCTCTTCAGGGTACGTGGTGAAACCGTAATACGCCAAATTCTTACTCAATGGCGTTGTAGGGAAGATCTTTTGCCCAGGTAAAAATACCGACAGAAGAAACGGTGGGCATGCCAGGACACGTCGAGTCTAACAGCTTTCTCTTTTCAGGATTCGGCCTAAAAAGATTGAGAAAATGTTTCCTCATTAATCAATAATAAAGCCTCGTACTTTGTCACAGAATCTTTTGACTTGAAGTCTACCGGCCAGGCTCTAAAATCAAAATCGTAGTCCCGCAGGTCACCCTATATTTGGCAATGTTTGAAAGCACCAAAGTTCAAATGATCTCTACCGGAGTTTTCTTGCCGTTTTTGTCAGTTGAAGCAGCAAGTACGGCAACAAACAGTCGATAGTCCGGATTGGCAAAGCGGCCAAATCCTAATGCAAAGAAAACTCGCTACAAGCCTCCGACAATCATGCTCCTGACCTCTAGCAATGAAGGCTCCGGTAAGCACCAGGGTTGCACCGACCAGAAATCGCGACGAAAAGTCTTTCCAAGCCGGAAGTGCTTCGAGTGTGAGTGCACCTAACCGAACAGAGTAGGCATTATGAGAGAATAAAGAGCCAATTCAATACTATTCAATACCTCTTCTCCACAAATAGAAAGACAGTATGGGCGATGCGTAGTATATGAAAGAAGCCAATCGAGATGTCTTTTAGGAAGAAAGTCTATCCGAAAAGGCATATATTGTGAGCGGGTAGTACCCATAGGAAGATCCGATTCGTGGCGTTCTCTATTTTCGTCGGAGAATACGCACGGCCCTGAGCGAGAGAGAGAGATAGAGGCCCCTTTACAAAATTGGCGCTACGATTAACGTTCTACCTGAGTACGATTGTTTTCGAATATGTAGTAAAGCACAGGGCCTAGGAAACATCTCCCGAAGCATTTCACGGTTTCCAACATGATGCCGAGTTCTAACGCGCGCCCTGCTCGATCCCCAGGATCCCCATGTTCCCCTTCGCCCCCCAGCGCGGAAGAGGCACCGTAAGTTTTCCAAGAACGCTTCTAGGGCACTCTCTCGACGTACAGACGATTTGATAGGGATCGGCGCGCGGCATCGCGCAGAGACGAGCGTCTCACGGGGCTCCCGGCTCAATACGGCGAGGTCTCGGCCGAGCAAGAGGCTCATTCAGTATTCTCGCTTTTCTATACACGCGTTCGAGTCTTCTAATTCGCTAAAATGCTTAGGAGGAGGCCCCAAGCTTCCTCTTCGGTCGCCAACGCGACCGAATCCTTTTTTGGCGAAGAATCTCGGTTTCCCTTCGGGAGGGACGCCGTCTGTCACGTCGAATAATCTCACGCTGCACGTGAAGGGAATTCCGCGCGAGTTACCCGGCAAAGCGTTGGTCGAACATTTCGCGAAATTTGGGAAAATCGACAAAATTGAACGCAATTTAAGCAAATTATACGCTACCGTGACGTATGCCAATCATGTAAGGAAACCTCTAACGTGGATGCACGCGTACTTGGATGAAATTAATCTAATATTGAGATTGTATCTTTTCGGAATTTTTTCTCAGGAATCTGCCGTTAAAGCGAAGGGACTCGGAAAATGCATCAAACATGATCAAGACGAGTTTCTTGTTCACATGTTCTGGCACGCGGGTGAGTTACGTTAGCACGTTCTGTATGTTTGGGGAGAGAAGGGAGATTTCAGTTTCGAGGCCTCTCTCAAAGACAGATTGGTAGTTTGGTTTTAAAGTATACTTCTTATAGGCTCTAGCAAATCAACGACTCCCAGCAGCCTCGGAAAAGAGTCATCTTCTTCTACCACAGCCGCAACCACCGCCGCCCCCACCACCACTACGACTCCCCTTACCTCAAGTTCCGCAAGACCTCATGGGCTGCAGCAGCCAAATGTTTCTACAATTGCCAGAAGCAGTCTTCCTAGTGCCACCGTTGCAGTTAATCCTTTCAAACGACAGAATCCGTTAGGCAGTCCGAAACGTCTCATTGCGAAAAGACCAACGCAAAGTATTGTCAGTCCGGATAGAATATCCGAAGACGTAGAGCAAAGAAGCGAAGCCAATTTTCATGCTGCTACGACGAACAGCGCCTCTCAGATTTCAACGGCGTCTATTGAGTCGGCGGCGGCGGCGGCGTCGTCTTCTTCTTCTGAGATGCAAAGGGACGAGCCAACAGCGGAGAACGATTCAATGAAAACTTTTGATAGCGGTGGAGTCGGTGGCGTGGGTTTACGGTCGAGAACAAAGCCTCTCGTCGCTTCCTATTCGGCGGCGGAAAGATACGAAGAACTCAAGAAAAGAGACAATCAAATGAGACAAGGTAAGACTAGCAATAATTATTAATTAGTTGAAATGTCTGCTTGCTGAATGTGACGCGACCTTACGCGGTTTGAAGCGTTTCCAGAATTGGGGTCTGCTCCCGGCCCGAAAATCCGCCGTATAGTGACCACGCGAACGATGGTAGAAGGAAACTGATCAAACTCGGACAATACTGCACTTTCAAACGCCTTTCAAGCAGGGTTCTGCCCACATAGGTCGGCATGGGTCGGGCCCCGACCCTGTGAAACGCGCACAGTACCGACGTTTTTTATCATACCCTGCCCATTGGTTAGGTAATTTGACGAGAAACGGGTCAAATAGTCTAGCTACGTAGCGTTTTCGTCGGATTGTTTGGGTATCATTTGACTTGCCCGTTATAGAACCGGACGTAGCACCTTGATTTTGCTGACCAAGCGTACTGCCGTAACTGCGTATGCGTTCGCTTTTTGCGTCCAAATAGCGACTCAATGTCTTTAGAATAGACCCACAATGCATTTTGCGATCGATTCATCGCTTCTACTTCTCGTATTAGAGCATTTCGTAGCAAAGCGATGATTGACGTCATGCGTTGCTCAATGTCGCGTGACAAGGCGTGTCTTGCGTACGTAGAACACATTCCGCTGTCGTTTTTCGCGTTTCGAATTGATTTCGAACAAAATTTTGTTTGTTATTGTGGTCAGAATTGTATTTGCGGCCGATTAGCAACGGTTTCGGTTCCAACGAGCCACTTTTTGATTGTGAATAGCTGCAGTCGTTTGGACCTACCGGGTAGTCGCGTATGAGTATAAATACCCAGCGTTTACAAGTACTAATCAGATGGAGCAGAGCAGAGCTCGTGGCTAGGGTAGAAGGGAGATTGGCAACACTCCCCAAGAAAAACTCAGTTTCCAACACTTTCAATTATAATTACTGCCGAAGACTTCACTTGCAATAATATAAATATCTATGCTTCCAGACCCTCTTCCCACACTTAAAAAAATTCTCAGCAGAACCCTGCAGTCTTTGGTGGCTTTTGTTATAGAATAGGCACTTGTCGTACTCTTTTATATACGCTTTCTGGTTAGAGACTACGCAGTCTTATATGTCTATGCATGTAGCTGTTGTAAAAGATACATCTATTCAATCAGCTCAAGCCGTCGTCGGCAGCTGTCCTGATATGTGTCCCGAAAAGGTTCTCTGCGCTCCAAAGAATAATTTCCTTGGTTTATCTGTCGCATTAGGAACGATACGAGAGAGAATCCCAGCGGAAGTACAGCTATTTTGAACTTTCTTTCGGGGTAGCACCGCTTTTTCTTGCGTTGCAATCTTCTTTTTGACGTATTGCTGCAGAGCGAAGGCGAACGCTATTTCGATCACAGAAAAGCTGTCAAAGAGTATTCAAGGTCCTCAGCCGACAAGGTTTGTATGATTCATTGATCATGCTGTAGACAGGATACATACGGTACATACAGCACCTACCGTTCAAAGTCTTAGGCACCCCTGGAGAAATCTAGTTCTCGCTCACTTACTCGGTTAGATAATTTGAGAAAACCGGCCCGTTGGTATTGCCGTTACTTCGTATGCGTGAGAATCGCTTTTCGCGTCTCTATATACAATGTACTTTGCGGCTAATTCCTCGGTTCTCCTTCTCGTATATAATAAAGCATTTTGCCGCGTTCTGCGTCACGATTGACGTCATGTAGCGTGCGTGACAGGGCGTGCCTTACGTGCGTAGCACACATTCGCTGTCCCGTCTTTTTGCGTTTTCTGATCAATTTGCGACAAAAATTTGTTTTCGCCGGCAGAAATGTATTTACAACTGCTTCGCATTGATTTCGGTTCAACGAGGTCGTGAGTAGCTGCAGTCATCTGGCCCCGGTGGTATACAGTATAGAGTAGGTCGCGGTCATGCGTGCTTCCTTCAAAGCCTTAACGTTTGCAAAGCAATTGGTAAAAAAAGGCATTTATGATGATAATGCGTGAGCCTAAACCTTTCGAACGGTACTGTACCGTATACGCGAAAAGTAAAGACGCGATAGGAGCTCGTAACGTCTAGCTGTCTCTGACTGAACTGCGTTTAGACCCTTGACAGTGTAGTTGGCAAGAGTTTAGAAATTAATTTACCACTGCATTTGCCTCTAACCACGCAGGCAGGGATTTGAGTGGGCATTGATGCATGATGCTCAGTCAAACGGTTCATCCGTTACCGTGTAGTTACGTATTACATTTTTCTCTTAAAATAGGAGGAGCCTCTTCCTCATGAAATACGGCCGCCTTCTGTTCTCAACTTGACAATGAACTACCTAGTCACGCAGATCATGGACCAAAGCAAAGGCCGTTGGTCTGAATGGTTTGATTTTGTTTGGAATCGCACAAGAGCCATACGCAAGGTGGAGTACACGTTGTCGTCGTTGGATTTACTAAATGCTTGTTTTGTAGGATCTTACCCAACAGCACATTTGCAGCGTGGATGCTGTGGATTTGACAGAAAAAGCAACCAGGTTAGATAGTGCATTTGCATGCTCTTTTTGCATCTATTTTTGTCTCCAGATTTCACGTTTTTTCTGCTCACTGTCTGTGCGAAGAGGATCTGCGATCATTTGATCCGAAAATCAACAACGAAAATTTGACCAAGTGTCTGCAAAGTTTGAAGCAATACTACGCCGATCTAAACGATCTTCAGGTAACGTTGCGTTCTCTCAAGTCTCTCGCTCTCTCTCGCTCTATCACTACATACACATGCGCCTTAGAATGTTCGTTGCAGCTCAGAAGCCGAGTTTCGTGCGTACAGCATTCTTCTTCAACTCGATCAGGGCGACGTCTTGCGGTAAACGGAGAATCGGTGCTTTTTACACATGCAGCACAAACGGTCACTGTTTCTTCTTGCAGCGAAGTGTTGACACTTTCTCCAGCCGTTCGGCAGTCAACAGCGGTGAAATTCGCCTTGGCTGTGCACTCTGCTTACAGTAGCAACAACTACGTTCGCTTCTTTCGCTTAGTGCGGTAAGAGTCTTTCTCCAGAAAGGGGATTTGATGTATCGCGACAATCCACTTTGTTTTGTTAATTTAGGCGTGCAACATACTTGAATGCCTGTATTTTACATCGATACTTTCAGCAGGTAACAGAGTTTTGATTAATCTTGCAATTTGGGCGTTTATATATACATGAAGATACGAGCAAGTGCTCTCAAAACTATAGTTCGAGGTCACTCTATTCCAAAGGGGGAAACTCGGTTTCCTCTGCAAGAACTGGTCAAGCTACTTGCTTTCGAAGATGAAAACGATGTGAGTGCACGACACAGGGCTCCTTACGAAAAGATTCGTTTGCTGTTACGTACATGTATCTATGTCTGAGCTAGCCGGGCCCCGCTATTTGTCAGTCTACTGTTCCCTCTTCCTTTCTTCCTTCCACAAAAGGAAATCGAGAGGACAGAATACCCAACCTCGCGTTTTCAGAATTCAGTCTTCATGCGTGTTCTGCGTTTTCAACTCTTCTTTCGCATAGGCTGCCAACTTTTGCGTTCATTACGGCTTGGATGCGGAAGATGGCTCAGTCATCTTTACAAGAAACCAACTGACATCTCCCACTGAAGCCTTTCCCATTCAAAGAGCCGAACAACTAATTGAGTCAAAGCGAACTTGCAGCATTGGCGAAGTATCATTTCGGTGTTCCGCGCATAATTTCGTTAATGCGCGCGATTCAGGTAGTCTACGGTGGCTCTTTGCCCGCATTTGGGCTCCACGAGCCACACTCAAGTTTCGGTTCAAGCAAGCCGACAACAATTTACGTACCTGAAGTCAAAGCGGAGCCACAAGAGGAAAAGATCGTTACAAAAGAAGTAGCCTATTGTAATCTCGTGGTATTCTCTTTGATTGTCTTGAATAGATTTTGCTTGAGACGGCAGAGAACATATTGGTTGAGACGGTGCACAGAGAAGTGACGGCTCTTGCGGAAGATGTTCACAGCGAAGTAATAGCGCACTTTGATTGAAGTTTGAACTTTGGCTATTTCGTGTAACGACGTTTTTCGTCTTTTTTTTAAGGTTGGCGTCTTGAAAAATGTCGCTAATTCGCTTTGGGAAGCAATTTTGGGAGACGTCGTTGTGAAACTGTGCGGTGAAGCTGCACGTGAAACGATTACAGTGGAACAGCAGAAAAGGCACGATGATTTAGAGTTTCAGTTTAATTAAGACGGCTCTCACGGTTTTTTATCAGAGATCAGATGTTGGCTATAGGACAAGCGATTTGCCACGAAGCCAATCAGATGGTCAATTCAACAATTGCATCTCTTACTCAGCAAATTGCAAAAGACGTATTGAGGTCAGTCGGCCGAGACGAAGTGCCACCACCTTTGCTTGGAAACGATACCGATCTTTAGAGAAGCTCTCAATTCTCACTTGGACGCCTTGACTGTACGCAAAGTGGGCGAGGAAGTCAGCGACACGGTCATTGACTCGTGCGTTCACATCATGGCAATGTCAGTCAGCCATGAGTCAATAAATGAAGAACGATCACTGCGAAGAGAATGTCTCAATCGTCTTAGTCAACGATCAGTCGAAATGAGGCGTGCTCGCTATTTCAATCAGTCAGTCTGAAAGCTGAGAAATCGCAGCTGAAATTGCCAAAAGCTTGCGTACTCAAAATCTCTCTCTCTCTCTTAGCTGGCGGAGGCTATTGCAGGCTAGGCAGCAGTTGAGAGAGAGGCTCTATCGTTTTCCTGTCGGTCCGTCTCTTATTTCGCCAGAGATTCGCGCCTCTCGATTGAGACCGAGTCATTCTCTGTCATCCTCGCCCGGTAAACGGGCAAAAATGAGGTTAGAAGAGATCTTTGACCAATTGATTCGAGGTGAACGCTCGGGTTTATAGCGATCTTGTCAGTGGGTACGACATTGGAGAAGCGCTCGAACGTGAAGGAAAAAGGGCACATCAAGCTAGGTAAGAGGAATAACGTATCGTTGGTATTTTGAGTAAAGTAGGCAGGGAAAACGGTTAGTTCATATTGATCTTTATCGTCGTTCTTCTTCTACAGGGAACTTTTGTGGCATCCCTATGATTTTGCTGCGGCCGTTCATCGGCAAGTGCAAACGAAGTGGGCTTCTTCAAGCAGTCGGATCTATTGGAAGATGTGCGTTTCACTTCCCGCCGCCTTGCCCCAGGACGCATTCAGTTGGATACTGTCAAAGTTCTTTGGAGGAAACTATTTTGTCTGCGGTACATCAAAGGTAGAGGGAAGAGATGCGTTGAACTCGACTACAATCGTTTTGATACGCACCATGGCTTGCTAGATTGAAACTTGCCATCACGTCACTGCTTACAAGAACTCCACGGCAATTATAATGGTTATATAAAAGTCACAGAAGATTTTTAAAAAAATAGTCTTTGGTCTAATAGGGCTTAAAAGGAGACTTGTCTGCACCCTTACACGTGAATCAGAAGCTTCTATCGGGTACCGTGGCTTTTCTATTCGTCGTCGGTCCCTTCAGTTTGGACCTTGATATCGAGGCAAGGCCAGATATCAAACTCGCACGGAGTATGTTCTACTGTTTCTTTTTGGTAGTTTGAATTGAGTCGCGAAGGAGAACGCTTGAAGCAAATTCTCACAGCCACGAAACGCAGTCTGCCTGCTCGCTCCCTTTTTGTTCTAAATCTTTCCAATCACGTTCAGATCAGCGGGACGACGCTGGCAAAATGTAGATTAGTTTGCCGATTTACGTTCTCTTTTTGCTATAATTATTACTTTAGGTTTATCTATATCAGATTTACTCTCCTCTGAGCTAATCACGTCGTTTCGCTACTTGAATTTTGGCTGTAACGTTGGTCACAGTGAAGAAGTACGTCTTGATAGTACATATGCCTACTATGTTTTTTATCTTCATTTTCTGTGCTTCAGTTTCACGAATCTCTAGAGAGTTTTGTCGCCCTGTCCGCGAAACCTTTTGAACTCACCTGTGAAGATTTGCGAGATTTTGTCGAGGCTGGCCTTTTCCGTTTATTCATCCAGCCCTTATTTAGTCACGGCGGTCATTTGGAGCTCAAAGTTAGAAACAACCGATAGGAGAACCCAAACGTCTACGTATGCACCATCGTGTTAGGATGTTGGGTTGATCATTTCAATCTACAACGAAACGCTTGAGCATTTGGCCAACCTGGCGGGGGGCCGTCATTTGGCTCGTTACTCGTGGCCGCCAGAAGAAGTAGCCGAGCAAGATTCAAGTAGAATGCGCTTCTTGATTAAGTTTTAGATAATCTGCATTTTCAGATCTTCCTCCCACGAATTGGAATTCTTCTGAGCGACTGCAAGTCGTTCAAGACGCGATAAGGTCACTCACGATTCAAAACTGGCTACCGACGTCAATGGGTAACAAGAGAGATGAGATTTGTCTTGGGATTGACGCATTTTTTAGGAGGAGACAACGTTAAAGATCAATGTCTCCATTTTATACAGGAACTTGGCTTGAAAAATTCTGTATATTGCTTCGTTCGGTTGGTTTCGCAATGACGAGGGGTATCTCTAAGGAATGTCTTTGACAGAGTTAGTCAATTGCTCGAGACAACGATGTCGTCTTCTCACCTACCGTGGGCCAAGATTTTCCAAGTCATTGTCAACTCCAAGATATCATCTTTGAGCGGGCTTCAACTCTATTCTGATCAATTTGGCGTGCCGTCCTATCTCGATGATAGAAAATCTGGCTACATATATTATCTATCATCTGCTTTAAAAGAAGACCGTTTGCTCGAGATGTGGAAATCAGTCCCGAGAGATTTAGCTGTTTTATTGGGGTACGTCGGAATGAAAGCTCGCACTGATTCGTTATTCATTTCTATAGGCAATACAGCTCGGAGCAGATCAACGCAACAAATAGTATTCGTCTACCTAGGCAAAGAGAAAGGCCCACCGAATCTTTTCATCAACGTAATAGGGGGAGATACAAAACAGTATCGTTTGAAAGTTTTAGCGCCCGGAGAAACGTTCCCATCCCCAGAAGCCCACATGGGCCGGCATGGGTCGGGTCGGCCACGACCCTCACTCATTGCCGACCCATACTAATGTAATTTATTACAGGAGAGAACAGTTGGCCAGTCCCTTGTAATTTTACTGTAATTTATTACAGGAGAGAACAGTTGGCCAGTCCCTTGTAATTTCACTGTAATTTATTACAGGAAAAAACAGTTGGCCAGTCCCTTGTAATTTCACTGTAATTTATTACAGGAGAGAACAGTTGGCCAGTCGCTTGTAATTTTACTGTAATTTATTACAGGAGAGAACAGTTGGCCAGTCTCTTGTAATTTCACTGTAATTTATTACAGGAGAGAACAGTTGGCCAGTCCCTTGTAATTTTACTGTAATTTATACAGGAGAGAACAGTTGGCCAGTGTAACTGCGTCTCACACATACCCCTCCCCTAGTTCCACGTTTTAGTTTGCCGTAATAGTCTGCCCTTCAAGTTACCTGTACTTGTTAACCCACCCATAGACTGATAATATACTAACTTGACAAGGGGTAACTTGGCACGCCTTCCTAGTTCTCGCATCTCTCTCCCAGCTCCTGGGCACCTCTGTCACCGGATAAACCTCCATAGCACCGTCTTCCGCGGGGTTTGTGTCAAGTGTCGATGTTTTTTATTTTTTTGTAGTTCTTTGCGTGAGAAATGCGTTTTTGAGCTTCTAGCGATCAAACGACGAGTCGCTAAGCTTTTTCCCTCAAAGGGAGACCCTTCGCCCAATCCACAAATATAGACGACTTTTACTCAAACCTTTCGACTTCATAGGCAAAGGAACTGGCCTTTACAGTTTACCGCGAGACTTAACAAGTAAAAACTCAGTTTCCCAATTACGTCGCCGCGTGGCTGGCCTTAGCTACTGCGAAGGCTTAAAAATGGCGAGTGAAACCTTTTCTATTGATTGTTAAACGAAAGCTAGGCAACCTCGCCTCTATAAAATTTTGCTTGGGGGTAATGCTTCCAGCATAGATATCTATGCTTCCAGATCCTCTTCCAACGCTTAAAAATTCCCTGCTGACCCCGCTCACTCATCCCGGCACACGGTGCGCCAGTACTCAGTCATTCGAATAATCTGTAAATATAATCCATGGACTTGATTAGAACAGTGTATCTAAAATGTAGATCACCTAAGTCCCTACCAATCTCCTAACGTTGCAAATACATTTATTAAGGCTAATGAATAGGAGTCTACTCTGTAGTTGCAGGTTTTTGACGAACTTTTCCCTCTAGGATCTCTAACCGTTCACTCAGCTACAAGTGAGTGCTTACGGGCGGCTCGTTCGACGTCGACTAAACTGAGACGAAGCCTTGATTCAGCACAGCAAGATTCCGCCGAGTAAGTTTTTGGAAGTGCAGAGCCGTGTCGTTGTTTGATCGATGCTTCTTGAGATTCGAAAATCGGCTGAGTCATTGGCTCGACGCTGGATCTTCAGTCGTTGCATTGGGATTGTCAACAAAGAAAGCAGCAGACGAGAAGCCTTGCGAACAAGTAATACAGTATAGCAGTAGCTCAAACGAGAAGTTATTCAAGCTTTGAATTGTTGCAGAAGCGGAGTCCTTTACATGATAGAAGTCCGCGTCTAGTTGGCGAGCAGCGCTCGTCTGCTGCTCGCGCTGCAGGAGTGTTGTCCCGCAGCATTTCAGAGCTTCGCCACAATGTGGAAAGTGAACGGTAAGGGCTTCTCTGTGCTGTATACGCATCTAAATCAAGCCTTTTTTTCAGACGGTTTTCTGTTCTGGCTGACCTACAGCTGAAAAGGTTCGCTAAATACTAATTACTTTAATTTATTTCTTGTTTGATGAGTAACGTATAATGTCTTCTGCGTTCTGACATATCGGACTGTTTACAGATATAAGAAGAAAGCTTTATGATTCTAAAGTATGAGAATTGGGGCGGGACTCTCTCCTACATGCTGTAGCACGTGGCGTGGGAGTTGAAGAGCACGTGGAGTGGCGTGGTCCACCGTATTAACCGAATTATAGCTGTCAAAGTATCGAGAGGAGCAAAGTTCCATGTTGCGTTTTGGATCGTTGTTTTGGCTTTTGACCTATTGGTTGATGCTCTTGACCCTCTTCGAGCAGTCTCTATACACAGGAGTCAAAGCGAGTGAGTTTTCCGGTTTGGTGTGGTTGAGCTTTCGATGAATACACAGCAGCTTTAAAAGCATGAGCTAGAGTTTTACGTTCCTTAGGCTGTGTATACAGTATGACGACTCAACCGTGGACCATGGGGTTCATTGTTGAGTATACGTACACAATGGCATTGGGGGCGGGATAATGGGGCGGTGTCTGTTTAGAATCGTTGAGTTCGTCTGATTCGGATGCTATTTCTTCTGATGATCAGTCGTCAAGTGAGTACATTGCTCGAATACCCTGCTTTGACTTCTAAAGTGTTTTCTCTAGGTGCGTCTAATTTGACTGTTGCTGTAATTTTATTGGTTGCCGTCTTCATATTTCTCTGCTTCCTGATCGTCATTCTCGTTTGCAAGCTGAAACCTCTTCCCCCAGAAGAAGTCATTCCTGACAAACCAGCTGATCCCGAGTCAGAGTGGCTTAGTCCTCTGCAGGAGGCGTATCGTCTCAAGAGTAACTCATTTTCAGCGAGTGAAAAAGACATGACACTGTCAAATAGCAACATCATTAGCTAATCAGAACAATCAGACGCCAGCAGTTAAAGGTACTTGTACATATAGATCAATTTTATTATCTCTATAGTATAGAAACAAGCACTTAGCGTCTCTTCCCCGCTTTTCTCTTCCTTTTCTGAACAATCCTCTCCTTTATGTGTTTCTTTCGTAGTTCCTGTTGCTTCGTCTGTCGCAGTTGCTGCGTCTCGACTCGCTTCTTCCATCCGCTCTCTGACTTTGCCTTCAGCTTCTCCTTTCGTTTCACTGCCTTTTGCAAGAGTCCCACATCGTCCAACTGCTTAACGCCCTTGGCCATTGACTCGGCCTTTTTCCACATCACCTCTTGACCCTTTTTCTCCGCTTTCTCCTCATCACGTGCGCTCAACTCGTCCAACACCTTACGCCGCTTTTCCGCCACAGCCAAAAGCTTCTTCGGATCCTTCTTGTTCCTCTTCCTCGACTTCCTCACCTCCTCCTTCACCAGCTCAGCGGGATCTCGCGCTTTCACGTCCAAATTGCTAAACACGAGATTTTCTTTCCGATTACCGTCCTTTCGCTGAGACTGCGTAATACGTGACGGCGCAGACTTCACTACAGCCTTCTTAGCCTTTGACTTTGACTTCACTTTGGTTTTCTCCACGCGACCCGTTTTAACAGTTTCACGCTTTGCGTTTCGCTTCGTGCGTGCTTCGGCTATTCGCTGCTGCAGTCGTCTCTGCAGTTCGGCCAGACTACTGCTATTGGGTTTGCTCGAGCTGCTCTCCTTCTTTTCGTCCTCTTCCTTCTCTTTCTGCATTTCAATTATGGATTTCTGTGCATTCGGATCGAGCTTGAGTCGTTTGGCCTTCTTCGACGCTTCTTTTGCTAGTTGTTTTGGTGCTTTTCGCTTTTTCTTTTTGTTCACCCAGTACTTGCTCTCGTTTTCCGCAACGGCGACATAACATTCTGGTGGAACAAGGGTAACCATGCGCTGGAAGTAGGCGGCATGAGCGGACAGCGATTCGTAGAGCGAAGGTGAAGACATGCCTTCGTGAATTCCCGTATAACGCAACTGGACGAAAACAATGAGCAATTTGGCAGAGCAGGAGGATGAGGTGATTGTGTGCGCGCTTTTGCTTAGCTTGCATCTTACTCTTTCTGTTCAACAGTTGACCGCTCTAGAAGCAATTCTTGGCAGTGACTACCGCGAGATCGAAAGCCCTCTAGCCAGTGAAGAAGCGAATCCAACAAGCCGTCGAAAAACTATTCGAGTTAGTGCGTGTGCACGCTAACAGCTTCTTAAAAGAACGCTGCAGACAAATAGTGGACATTTCCTGAACTCTCGGTTTCCACTACTAGACTAGACAATACGCCCTAAAACAGCCTAAAATACTGTACACATAATTAAAACAGCATTACTGTATTGTTCGAATGTGGGTAGATAATGATCAACGTCGAGCTGCCTTCACGTCAAATCACCCTTGAAGCCTGGGTGCACTTAGAAGACGAGTCGAGTCTTGAGAGCAAAGGTATAGTCTAGTACTGTACTCTAGTACGTTGACGTCTTCTTCATGTTATCGATATTCACTCTAGCTCAGGCCGTTGCCTCAGCCAATCCGTCTCGCGTTCAGCCGTCGTATCAGCGCTCGGATTCCGGCCATCGAGTCGTGGCTACAATCCCCGTGGAACACTTACCGCCTATCTGTCTTGAATGCACTTTGCCAGCCTCCTATCCAATCTCGTCACCACCACTCTTCACCCTCTCATCCTTGTGGCTTAGCGTCAGTCAGCTATCGGCTCTGTGTCGTCACTTGGACGACATGTGGACGACAATGCCGAGCGAACCGATAATATTCTCGTGGGTCGACTGGCTACAAAACAGCGCCGCTGAAGCACTCGGCATTACTGACTCGATAATCATAGCTGCAGGCGTCTTTGCTTCGTCTCATCGTGATCCTCGGGCGATCTCCGAGTGTAGAGACATCGAAGCAACGCTCGTATCTCTCCTTCGTTTCAATTTTGATGCCGAAGAGGCGGCCTTTCGACGAGGCTGGCATACGTGCTGCATTTGCTTGGACGAAAAGGCGGGCGACGATTTCTTTCGACTTCGAGAATGCCGGCATATCGTCTGCCGGAGTTGCATGCACGACTTTTGCAATATGTTTGTTTCGGAAGGATCGGTTCAGAAACTCACGTGAGATGCCCGTAGAGTTTTTGTGGAACGTGTCTAAACAATTTCAATCTTGAAAGGTGTCCATTTACGAAGTGTAATCAACGATTGCCCCTTGATATCATTCGAAGTGTTTTGGGAGACGAGGAATTTCGACGCTGGGAAAGACTCGCTTTTCAGGTACATGACTCTTTTATGTGTCGAGGAAAATCTTTTGACGTCTTGATTAGAAATCTCTGGACGTTATGGAAGACGTCGAGTACTGTCCACGATGTCAGCTTCCCGTCGTTCGAGACGATGTTAAATCGACGCTCGGTCAGTGTGCCTATTGCCTGTTTTCCTTCTGCATCAACTGTCGCAATTCCTGGCATCTGGTATCCTTATGTACGGGAGCATATAGGTGGCAAGATTGGGCTGATTTATTTTAAGGGCGACTGTCCTAAAGAGGAAGAGCCGTCTGACGACAAAGCAGACAAAGAAGACGAAGAAGCAACTGACCCTGCTTCTGCACTGGCAAGGAAACGTCAAAGAGATGAACATCTGTCGCTTCAAGCAGTAAAGAAGTCTAGCACAAAATGCCCAGGCTGCAGATCACCCGTGCAGAAGATAGCCGGGTAAGAGAAACAAGCAAAGCCTACTCTTTTTCACTTACGGCGTTGTTTTTTTAAAGGTGCAATAAAATGACCTGTTCCATATGTCATCGAGGGTTTTGCTACTTGTGCGGAAAATCAGGCGACTATGATCACTTTAGTGAGGGCGGATGTTCGTTATTTGACCTTCATCCGTATCATTATCCTATTGAGCATCGAGCTCAACCAAGACAAAGAGAACAACAAAGACCCGAGGTATCATGCTAGTAATAAAGCGTTAATTAAATATTTTTCATTTTCATTTATTCTTTCCTTTTAGGCTGCTGTTCGAATTGAACGTGAGCTGGGTCGAAATCCGGACGCACTTCTTCGCGTGTGCCGCTGCCCCACTTGCCACCAGCGAAATTTGAAAGAAATGCAGAATAATCACATCAGATGTTGGCAGTGCAAAACCAGCTTCTGCTACAAGTGCAAGCAGAAAATCACTGGATCTCCCGCCATTCACTACGGAAAGAAATCGGACTGCCCGCAGCATTCCAACGACTAAAGTCTATTTTTAACAACAGGCACGCCTTCGGAAGAACGTCGCGTACGCTAAAACTACAACAATTTCTTTCGCCCAGACTCCCAAACGAAAGAGGGGTGTACTGAAAGATATGAAAGGAATTTCCTTGTCGAGTTGTGAAGGCGACAGTCCCTATTTTCGAAGTAGAGTCGCTGCTTTCGAGGTACAGTGTATTTACTCTGTTTTTTTTTGTTCGCCTCGCTATTTTGCATTGGCGGCCCGACGAATGTCTCAGGAGATGACCGAGTCTCTCGAATCGCGTCTAATTCAATTCATGGAGACGTTGAGGGAGAAAGAGGCGCTCGCCCGTCGCGACACGGCTCTCAATCGCGGTGAAGGAGGGAGGGTGGAGTCGACTGATTGATTGATTGATTGATTGATTGATGACTTACCAGTGCTGTTGTCTCTCTTGGAGACGTTCGTGGTCCACGATCTCGATGTTGAGGATAATGAAATGGTGAGAGAGAAAGAAGACAATTATCCAATACCTGCACAGTCTGTTCTTCTCTATCAGAGCGACGCTCTGACGACCCTCACTGGAGCTCTTGAGCAGCTAGAGGAGCACAGCGAGCGTTTTATTGACCAAAGAAGGTAGTATCGCAAATGAAGCTTCTACGTACATATATAATTTGTCTCAACTGCTAGCATTGGAGTCATCAAGCCCCTTCAAGACTTTGTCACGGTAACTTTGTTCTAAGTGTCGTCGTGAAACACCTACGTGACGTCTTTCTCTCCAGAAGGACATAGCCGGTGTGAAGCAGATGATGGCTGCGTATAAGAAGAGCAATTCGAAAGCTGAAAGTGCAGCAGAAAAGTTTTCTCGTGTAAGAAATGAGGAGAGGTAGTGGAGATTCCTAGTCTGACTGTATCAATGTAGTGTAAGAGAAAGGACTACGTTGCTCTCCATGAGGTACGGTGACTTGATTAGAATAGGTGGCATTTGCTAGAGAAGCGGATTTTTTATTAATGCAAGACTGCCAGCAATTTGTTCGAATGTCGACGTATTCAACATCGAACTGCGTGTCAGTGCGTCATCGAAACGAACGCTTTGCATGAAAAGAAGAAAGTTGACATTATGGAGAGAATGGTATGCGTACGCTAATTGGAATTGGACGATTGTGTTGTTTACTTTCAGTACGGTGTTTCTTAGGTGGACTACGTCACGTCGGAGTTGTCCTACCACAAGCTCTGCTATCTTCAATTGCAGGAAATTGAAGAGCCTATTGCTCACTTGTTTAGTCAACTGCAGGTAAATCAAGCATTCTGTATCCGTAAGGCTTCTGAAACGTTTATCCGGCCAGCAAATTAAAAAAATGCAAACGGGACAAGTGGATGTGGATAAATCAAACGCAAAGAAAATTGTTGAAGAGGTGACCCAACTAAAATAATTGAAACGTTCTACTGCTAGTCGAAGGTATTTTCTTCTAGGTGGATGCTGCACGTGCAATGGACTTTGTAACTTTCCAAACTCACGATCTTCGCGTTCCATCATCCGAAGGGGAAAGCGGCCCCAGGTAATGGAGCCAACTAGAGAATCATTTTGACAGTCGATCAAAATAAAAAATGAAAAAGCGCTGGCTTTGCTGGTGCTCTTCAGGTTGCCGCAACGGTTTCGACGAGCATTCTAGAGAAAACAGCATCGCTCCCCAAGGCAGCCTCACCAAGTTAGTACACAAATGGATGTACGTGCGTGCAATTGCTTGCTTCTTTAGTCACAACAAAATCGGGCTACCTGTTTTGCGGCGAGCCACGTCTTCCGTTTGGTTTATCATTTAGCAGACAGTACTTCTACATTTTGGACGGAATGTTGCTGAATCAGGTAGCACGGACACTTTCACCTGAATTTTGTTCAAGCCTCGGGCTATATAGGTTCCTGGAGTGGCGAAGCCACTTCATCAGTTGAATCTACAATTGTGTACTGTAAAGGTACAGTTTTGATATTCTCGAATGTCTCTGTTTTTTTTTCTTTACTCTTCAGCCTGCTTCGCCTGACGAGACGGACAGGAATTTCTGCTTCAAAGTGATATCCGTTTCGAAGACGCTTCTTCTACAGGCGGAGAGCTCGCTCGAAATGGAATCGTGGATAACGACGCTTAACAATGCCACAGCTCACGCTATAGTCTCTCGAGCTGATCAGCAGCGCAATCAAGTTCAAGTTCAGCCGAAGCAAGCGAGAAAACAAGACGCGTTGAACTTTTCGCTATATATTGTCATAGCGTTTCATCTCATGTCGGTCCTGATATTTCCATGCGAATGGATGACGATCGTGCGCGCAAGGGATCGCCGTCGCTTCCTCTACAAGAAGTCCTGCCGTCAGACGAAATAGGACGAATTATGTCTGTACCGGGTAATAACGCCTGTGCTGATTGTGGAAGACTCTATCCCAAGTGGGCAAGGTAGGAAAGATTCCATGCATGCATACATATATGTATGCCATGCAGCATTGCGCGTTTTGTAGCGTCAGTCTTGGTATTACTCTATGTATTGATTGCTCGGGGGCACATCGCAGTCTTGGCGTTGACGTCTCTCAAGTAGGCTGCGAGAAACAGCATTTTCGCCGCGATTTGAAGTCTATTTTTAGGTGCGATCACTGACACTAGACAAGTGGAAACCAGAATGGATAGATGCACTGGTTGACCAGGGAAATGCGAGACAAAATAAGGTGCCTACTGTATGTCGAAGAAGCTATTATTTTATTAGATGCATTTCTTAGGTTTACGAGGAGTTTTGTCTTACGGATTCTCCAAGAGGTAAAGGATACAATATGTTGTGTCTGATGGGTAATTGCGTGTGCAGTCTTTGTGAAACCCAGCGATCGGGCCCAATTCATCCACGAGAAGTACGTTCTTTTATCGTTCATGTCAAAGGAGGAAAGAGACGCTGAAATGGAAAAAAGTGGATTATCAATGTGCATGTCAATACTTAGACGAATGATTGGGCGCGTTCTTATTAGGAAATGCCGTCGACGAGCGAAGAAGGCGGCAGAAAAGTGTTGACAATGTCTTGAAGATCAATAATCCGCCGCGTCTAGAACAGCCGGATTTTTTGGACGTCAAAGGTAAAGCTCACAGAATGAAAAGCCGATCTGCCGAAGACTTGAAGGCCTTCGCGACACCGACGGCGAGTTCCGCCAAAAGTCGCCTGACCAAGGTCTAATGCAATTTATGTGCACGTCTCCTCTAAAAAACGGTTTTTAGGTGTTTCATTTATTTGGAAAGTCCGGAAAGCCGGTAAAGAGTGCTATGGCAGAGTATACAAAAACAGACTTCTAGTAGAAAAGATGGGTTTGTTGAGCACTTGTACAGTTGTTGTTATCTAAAATCGCCTTTGGGTGCAGGCTACACGTTTGTATGGTATGATTTTGACTCTCAGTCCAGTTCAGTTGGGGCTTCCGCCATGTGTTGTTAGTTTTCCCCGTATAATGGAGACGGACATCGTGATTGAATCCTTTCGCCCAAAGCCGTCAGTTGCAGTGGTCGATCATCGCTATCAAGTTGTAACTCCAGGAGACGTCATAACGACCGACACGGGATTTATGCGGTAGGAAAGAGGGACCCCCTTCTGATAACTCGCTCATTTCTTTGCTCTTCTAGAGGTCACGGAACGTATGTCGAGGACGACGTGATCAAATCATCCGTAGCAGGAGTTGTAGAGAGGGTCAATCGTCTCATTTGCGTTCGTCCTCTACGAACGAGGCAAAAGAAAACGCATTTCCTATTTTCTCCTGGCTTTACTTTCGTCGTGCCATTCAGATACAACGGCGACATCGGCGACGTCGTAGTGGGAAGAATCAAAGAAGTAGGGGGGAGCGAATCGGGTGTACGTTCTCGACATCAGGACTTTTTCAGATTGGACAGAAACGATGGAAAGTGGACACTTTCTCGCGACTCGACTCCATACTCATGCTGTCATCGGTCAATCTACCAGGAGGCGTATTGGTAAGAAGGAAAAAAAAGTGTTGGAAGGAAGTCGTGTGCACTTCTTTCTCTCTTCCAGCGTCGTAAATCCGCAGAAGACGAGTTGATGATGCGAGAATATTTTGCTGAAGGCGATCTCATATCCGTATGCGTGCCAATTGTTTTTGCGTGAGACAGTGAAACAGGAAGGCGTCTTATTTCCAGGCCGAGGTTCAGTCATTATTTAGCGACGGATCTCTTTCGTTGCACACTCGAAGTCTCAAGTACGGAAAAGTGAGTCAAAAAGATAAAAAAAAAAACCCCCCTGTGCTTGTGCGGAATAAAGGGACTTTTAGTTGACCCGAGGTTGTATGGTTACCGTACCTCCGGTTCTCGTTAAACGACGAAAGACCCATTTCCACACTCTTCCTTGCGGCGCTTCGGTGATACTAGGTAACAATGGTTATATATGGATTGGACCCATTGCACCAGAAGAACAGCCTATGGAGACTTGGGAAGAACCGGAGTCAAAAAAGGTACACCAATTCGAAATAAAATACCGTACTATCTGTATTTCTTGTCAGCAGCCCGTAACTAGAGAAGAAAGGGAAACAATAGCACGATTGAGAAATTGTATTATAGCTCTCTCAGATCGCAGCATGTCATTGTATGACACGAGCATTTTGTACACGTACGATGCGTCTCTGAACTACCCCGTAAGGAGATGGTCTTTTAGTGAGTGTGGGACTTTGGATGGACGCCTTTCTCCCTTTTTAGGTAAAAGATCTACTCAAGCCGGACGTCGTCGAGGAGATCACCCGTCACGCACGCGATTTGTGAAATCGGTAATAATTTATTTAATTTAAAAAAAGGCGGTGTTTGAAAATGTGTCGCTAGTCGTATAAAATAATTGATTCTCCGAATCTTTCTATGCATTTTTCGACAAGGTCGAGCAGTTGTTCAACGGCTTTGTCAAGCAAAGCGAGACCATCCGAACCGAAGAGCTCTTCCGTCGGCTTGAGCGGATCTGTTTGCATTGCTTGGACCAACTAAAGAAGGAAGAAAAAGGAAAAGTTTCAAAGTGCACCTCCTTCTCATTTCTCTTTCTCACTTGTTTGCTTAGCCGGCAAGTCTCGTTCTTGCTCGTGTGCATGAATCGTAGAATAGTGATGAGATGACGCGGGAACTGGCAGTTGTTGAAGTACGGGAATACGTCCAAAGGAAGTTGCTTCATTGCCAAATGACTGTCCAAATGCACCATGTGATCTACGAAAACGAATTCTCATTCTGCCTCAATGACATCATTCGTCTGACTGACTTTGGACGGCGAGGAATTTTTCTGAAGGAAGACTCAGTCCTCCCAGCCACATCATGAGGATGTATTCGAGATCGTCCTTTTGCTCTTGCGTTAAACGCGTCACGGCCCAAGCGGTCTCCTCTTGGGCGCGAAGCGATACCTTTCGCTTGATGTCGACGTCGCCGCGGATCCACGCCGACATGGCGCCGGGAAGCGATCCGTCCGCTTTGAGATGGGCAGCAAACGGCGCTTTGACGACGCCGAGTTTTGAAGGAAAGTGCGCCTGTTGCAGTTCGATAAGAGAGAAAATTCGACCTGTGGTCGGAACTGTTTTAAACATCTGGAAGAGACAAACTCATTATTTATGAAATCTCTTCGACATGCCACGTGCTACCCCAAGTAAGCGATCCAAGTAGAAGAAGGCGACTTGAGCAATGTGCCTTTTATTGACGCCTGTTTCGACTTTGAACCAGCCCTTCTGTTTCGACGAAAATTCGACTTGAACGCCGACGCCGTTCGACGTCTCGCTCGCTTTTGAGTAGTCAGTCGGCACGGCGTTGGCGCTGCGAAGCATCGGGAGCCACTCACTGTCCGTCATGCTTGACCAGCCCATAATTTCCATTAAACGCTTCTCGCGCGTTCGCCGTAGAGCGTATTGCTCCGAAAGGATACTAGCTAAAATGTGAACGTAAGTGGTGGCACAGATATATAGAATTTTCCTAATTTATCTAATCGCTCTCTGCTCTCTAGAGTGAGCATGCTACGTTGGACTTTTTCGTACCTAAAGGACACGTCGCTGATTCCGCTGCGGAAATCTCCTTTTTAGAAATAGTCGTCGCAGCGTGGCGTTGCAATCGTCCGGCGACTCGTTCGAAAGGATCCACCGTCTGCGACGCATCGTTGCTCGCCTGCTCCACTTTCACGTACGTCACCGTGCCCTGATGGCGAACGGGGCCGGAGGCTCCGTCCTTGAGAAAAGCCGTCATCCAATCGTTGGCTCTCTGTTGTTGATGGGGCACGACGACAAACGCCTTGCATCGTTCGTCCTTCAGGCACCGATTCTTTGCTTCCTCGACGTTCTGAACGGCTATCGCGCAGCCCCATCGCGCTTTCGTGTTCAAGCAGTTATAGTCGTGCTTGCCGGGAAAGTCAACGTCCGGTAGAACTTTGAAAGTAGCCGTTTTGCCATTTGTGGTTGCCGCCGCCGCCGCCGCCGGCTGTTCAGGGCGATGAAAATTCTGCTTTTGAAGAGGAACGTTTTTTGATTGCTCTTCCTTCTGAGCACTGTCTTGCATCTTGTCAGTGTCAAGCTCACTAAATACGGACATGCGTTTTGCAAGTGAATCATCGTCGTCCTCCTCCTCCTCTTCCTCTTTCTTTCTGCCGTTATTTGCCAGCGAGCCGTACAGGCGTTCAATCATCCGTCCGTAGCTCACGTTCGAAAGTCGCAAATCATCGAGCATCTCCTTTGCAACAGCCTGTTTTGACAACTCCTCGTCGCTGCCACCCGATTCCCAGAGAATTGGAGCGAAGATCTTCTCATTAGCATTTTTCAAATTTATGATGCGATTGTAACCAACGCATCGAAAACTAGTGCACGTTGGCTGCACGCTACCGTGTAGCTTCGAGATGACGCAGTCACTTGACGAGCCGCAGCCCAGTTCCTTGCTCGTCAGATGACTGACATGACCCAACTTCACCTTTCCTTCCGCCATAACCAAGAGACCGATATGAAAGGATTCAATTCGCAATGAACCAAGCGGCGAATGATTCAAAAACTCGAGCAGTTTCAAAATTTGGGCGATGACCTGAAGAGATGTATCATCATACAGATACATATCATTTTGATCATAGCTTACAGAAATTTTCTTTTCCAATGGCAGCAACTTTGTCCTCTCGAGAGACATGGGTTGTGCATTTTCAGTCACAACCGTAATACCACGTTCAGCTGTATCTGTGCTGACTGCATCACTCCTTACGCATCGGCCCAGGATCTAAAACCAGCGGACGTCCGCCATAACGAAATTAACTAATTATGAGTTTTTACCTTTAGAACGTTCTCACTCTGGAGATCTTGGAGCAGGATAATTTCTCGCATCAGTCTGTAGTTGGCCATCTGAAGGCACGCGCTCCGCTTCATTTCGCCGCTACATTGCTTTATGAAACTCCCACTGGGATTGACGCTTTTCACGATCACTTGCTCGGCGCCGAGCAATCCGCGATAAATCAAAGTCGAATTGTCGTCGTTCGATTCGGAGACTCGACCCATCATTTGTATAGCGTCGATGTGATCGCAGCCGAGTAGGGGCGTAGAACGCAAGCGTGCAGGAAGTTTACTCTTTATCGGATGCACTATCGTCGTCCATCGCGCCATGTGTTTTCCCTCCTCGGTTTCGAGAATCTGTTTCAATTGGAGTTCGACTTCGTCGCGTTCGGCGACGGCTTCGTTCAGTTCGCGATGCATGTCGCTGAGGAGTCCTTGTAGGTGAGCGACGTCTTGCCATCGGCGACGAACGGCAACGCCCCTCACACGAACGTCGTAGTCCGTCTTGTCGCGCGCTGTGTACGTGAGAAGTAGTGACGTGTACGCGGCCAGGCCGAATAGGACGATGCACGAAAAATATAGGAAGCGTCGCCCATTGTTACTATTCTTCATCGCTTTCGCACCGTACTATGTGTAACGAAAGAGGGCGGAGGATATTAGTTACATCCTGCGCATGTGCACGTGAGTAAATTCAGAGGTAATAATACAACGGTTAACGGAGACTGTACTGTTGTTTTTAGCTGTTTAAATTACCAGCTCGGCAGCGAGAAGCCACACGCTGGATATTGCTGTACAACACATAAAGTGCACAAAATGTTGGGCGGACGCGCGCGCGTTTTGTGACACGTGACACTATCTGGCATAGGCGAAATGGCGACGGTTTCCGCTTCGTCCCATTAGCACATACACCGAGAGAGGAACGCAATGAATTCGAGCGGAGGAGGATCGGACGGACGACGTCTCGAAGGCTGGCTATGGATCGAAGGTCGGGCTCCCCAAACGGGGAAACACATCCAACCCGTCTTTTGCTTCAGACCCGCTAGCCACATCGAAATGGAACAAACGCTATTGCGTCGTCTCCTTCGACGAAGGCCGACTCTACTTCTACGAAAGCGAAGAAGCGAAAGAGGCAAGCGAAGCGCTTGAGACAAACAAAACGATCGGGGGCCCCACTAAATTAAACGCTCTCTTTCGCGTAGGCACAGACCTCTCAACAACACGCAACCGTCGTACACGTAGGCGACGACATTCTTGACCGCGACGGCGGTAACCGCATCCCTAGCCCTCCCCACGTTTTCGAAATCGCCCCTTTTTTTTTCTCGTTAGCGCGACCGTCCCGCTTGGCTGTCGAACGTTCGGCGCGGGCTTCTCTCGAGCGACCGACGCTGCCGGATACGGCCCTATCCGACTCGGAGGAGTATCGTCGCCTGCCGGCGACGACCGAGTCGAGCTCATCGCTCTCGCTCGGCGTAAGTACATCGCGGCGCGCGCGCGCTCGCAAAAGTAAAGAAGGGTCCCCGCTTCGTTTTGTTCTCCTTCGCGCTCGCGCTTCTCCTTTTCAAAGTTCCCGTGGGCGTAGGGGCGCTTGCGAGCGTCGCTTCGACGCGGCAAATCGTCGACGAAAAAAACATCATCGATCGGCCCGACGGCGTCGGAAAAAGACAAAGACAAGAAAAGCGGAAGCTTTCAACGATCTAAGAGCTTGTCGCGCAACGAAGGGTGAGACCATAGCGAAAAAGAGCGGACGTTTTTTTATTCTATTCATTCAAGACGTCTCTATCGAAATCAGCTCGCCGAAGCGCGACCGCTCGGCCGTTCGCTCGACTCGTTCGACAGTCTAACGCCGCTCGGCGAGCCGAACACGTCGGTACGCGGCGCCTGCGCATTCTTCCCACGGCGAATAGCCGCAATACGAGGAGGCTACACCCCCCTCCTTTTCTCTTTAGATCGAGCTGACTGGAAAACAGGCGCCGACGATACGGGTCCTTCACGCGAGCATCGCGCCGCGCGAGCACTGCTTCGACGTGCTGTGCGGCGACGCGACGTTGCGTTGCCGATGCGCCGACGAGCCGCAGATGAAATCGTGGCTCGACGGGCTCGGTCGATGCGTGAATCGCGAGCGCGACAACGATTCGCGCGAGGAGATCGACGTCACTTTTTGGATCATGGATTCGAAAGGAATGCCGAAGAAAAAGTATGACATCGTCGAATTTTTTAATTGAAAAAAAATTACGTTTTTTCTCTCTCTCTCTCTCAAGGAACTATTATTGTGAGATTTTTCTCGACGATACGCTTTACGCTCGCACGACGACGAAAATGCACGGGGATAGCCTGTTTTGGGGCGAGCATTTCTCCTTTGGCAACGTGGAAGTGTTCAACATGATCACCGTTCGAATGTATAAGGATACGGAGAAGAAGCGAAAGGGGCCGACCCTCGTAGGTGAGAAGAGGGGGATTGGCTTCGAGTTGTGGTCTAGTGCCTCAATATTGACTCTTATTGACTCTTCCGCTTGTGTGTTCTTCTCGCAGGGAAAGTGCTGATTTCTGTTTCGCAGTTTGACGGGAAGAGCAGTCCCCTCGAGAAATGGTAGCTGTCTATTCTGAGTTCATTTGTCTTCTCCATGTCCTTTTTTTAGGCATCCTATTGTTGGCTCTCACAAACTCGAACAGGCGACGATACGGATTAAGACTAAGTACCAAGTACGTTTGGCTTCTGTCTCGCTGAAGGATCGTCCACTTAGTTTGGGTGACTCTAGGTGGTTCCCGTTTTGGCTCTGAAAACATACGATAATTTTCTACATGTAAGTTAATTTTGCTTCGTTTTCTAGCTATTCATTTCATGATGCGTTGCTTGTGTTGTCATAGTATCTTCAAGAGGATTACTCTGTCCTTTGTCAAGTGCTTGAGCCTATTATTCCAGCCAAGGAAAAGGTGAGCGTCCTTGTGGCTTCTTTTTGTCGGGGCATGGGGATGTTCTTTTAGGATGAAATTGCCCAGACGCTGATTCGGATTGTCAATTCCTGTGGAAAGTCGCACGACTTTCTCATGGACATTGTCATGACGGAAGTTCATAATCTGGGTAAAGTGCTATACTTGCAAGGCAAGAGATGACGTAAACGGACATTTCTTGCGCTCTGATACAGAGGATGAAAATCTGATATTTCGAGGTAATACGTTTGCCACAAAAGCAATGGACACGTACATGAAGTTGGTAGGGGAAAAGGTAAGAAATCGAGGCAATCATAGTAAGGCGAACCTTGTTGCATGAAGTCAATAATCCTAATATTCGTCTTACGTCACTTCAGTATTTTCTTTGTTTTGCTTTTTCCAGTATCTCAGAGATACAGTGGGTGCGTTCATACGCTATCTGTATGAAAGTGATGAAGAGTGCGAGGTAAGAGCTAAGCCGGAGTTTAGACTCCGTTGATACGTATGCGTAAAAGGTGGATCCGTCGAAATTGCCGCCGGAAGCAGAGCTAAGAAAGTCGCAGGAAACCCTTGTTCTATTTGTGGAGAAGGCGTGGGCAAAAATTGTCAGTTCATACCCGTTTTTTCCAGTGTATGTGAAAGCAAGCTTTGCAAGTTCCTAGTCAGTTTCTTTGTCTTTTTACAGTGAACTGCAGGAAGTATTTCACGGCTTTCGAGTCAATTTAGGAAAGGAGCACGATACTGTAGCTAAAAAATTAATCAGGTGAGAACTTTGTCACATCTCCACGCACACAGAATCGGTCGTCATTAATTAATCTGTCATTCAGTGGATCTATTTTCTTGCGGTTTTTCTGCCCAGCTATTCTATCACCTAGTCTTTTTCATCTTATGCAAGGTCAGTACTATATACAGGGAAGATGTTTTATTTGACGGCCTTATGTCAGCTTATCCGGATGATAAAACAAGCCGAAAACTAACGCTAGTAGCGAAAGTTCTGCAGAGTTTAGCCAATTTCACTAGGTTTGTTGAATCAAGAGCGTTCTATGATTTTTTCCAAGTGTCACTTATTAGGTTTGGTGCCAAAGAGGACTACATGTTCTTCATGGACGAATTTCTTGAGAGAGAAATTCCCAACATGGTTCACTACATCGACAAGATATCAGTAAGGAAAAATTAGAAGTAAAAACGATTTTTTATGAATTCGTGTCCTGTAGTCTCCTCTTGGTGAGGCGGAGTCAGTTCATTCCACCCCGGCCAACGTCGATCTTGGCAAAGAGCTCGCTATCATGCATCGAATTCTCGTCGAACTCATCAGCAGACTCAATAAGGCGGACATGGAGCGCGTCGGGGCGCTGCCGCTCATCTTGCACTCCATATCGCAATCGGCTGCGGCCAAAGCGCGCGATCCGTCTCGCCGGAACGACTCGGATCAGGACCTCACGTCGCTCGAGTCCTCTTTCGAAGAACGAGACCGAGAGCGTGCCATGTCTCCCACAGCGGCGCTCACGTCGCCGACGAACGAAGGTCGTCATCCGTCGCTGCTCCACTCGATTCGTCAGAGCCGTCAGAGCCCCGCGCGCGCGTTCACCGCTCCCGGCTACGGGAGGCGCGTTTCATCGCCGGTTTTGTTGGCGAAACATCT